>NC_042285.1:25361954-25661954 GCF_901000725.2 Takifugu rubripes | reverse complement strand
TTCACCCTTCAGGCACTTTAAAACTCCCACGCGACGAGGTCAAACTCAAGTCACATTTAAGTTCAAACAGTGTGGGAACGGTTTCATGAGACCAGACATCTTGTAAATTTGAGTACACACAGAATACCTTCATCATGAAAGAAGAATCCAATCCTGTTTTTTTATGTCTTGCATCTAAGTAGGAGATCGGGGTTTGTGAGGGAAGTGAGGCTTTGACACTGTTGCACTAATTTGTGGTGGAATTATGGCTGTCGACCAGCCAAAAGCCCAGTGGGAGCCGCACACAGTCTGAGACATTCCTAGGGTCTACCACAGGCATGGACACTGTCTTCTTGTCAGGGGGACAGCAATCAATCCAGGACCAAAATGCTACTTTCACTGTCACTTGCACATACGCATACACACACGTACACCCCTACACCCCTACAAAAAGACAGCAACGTGAAGCCTTTAGTGCAACAAAAGGTGTGCGATGTGTTTGGATGATCAGCTTTAAAGCACGACGTAGTTTTGTATTTCTTGGGTCTTCATCTTGTATTCAGATAAAATTTTCTATGTAAATATTTGACCACCTTTGTCAGTTTGACCTCTAGCTGTCTGCTGAGCATCAGGAGGAATCTTATAACTGAAGGGTATAATATTTGATAAGTTACAATGATGTCCTTAATTCCTCCGTGAGTGAATTTCCAGTCTCCCAGACAGACAAAGGTCAAAGGTTCCTTGGCTGCCCTCTATCACTGCCCATAAAGTGTGTACCACACACTTAGGGGGCAGCTTGAAATAGGCCTTTCTAAAATAGAGAGGAGGTGTAACTCTCATGTGAGCCTGCGACAGATCTCCCCTCCTCTGATGGTAAGACTCAGATAAAGATTGAATCTGACTTTAAAGACGCACATAATAAACTAGTTATTACTGTTACAGCATGTTTTAAGCAGACTGTTGCCAGCTTTTAGATTCATTGCCTGCAGGATGTTTTTCCCTACAGCACAAATTCTACCACTGTGAGTTTTCAGTCGATTCAGCTCCTCAGTGTAGTTTTTAAGTCTCCCTCACATTTGCCAGCAGACGTTGGTGACAACATCAGTACCCCGAGCTCTCTGTTTTCTGTGCTTGGAATGTGGGATGCGACATCATGCTGAAGTACACATTTAAAACCTTTTTCACCGCTTCAAAACCTGCTGCAGCATCCATATGTGGGATTATCAGATTTAGTTAAATAGAAAACACTTGATGAAAACAAATTTTATAAAGTTTGTGCAGGGACTGGCTATATTTTACATGCTGTGTGTCCATCAGAACCACAAAGACTAATTTTCTAGATGTGTTTCTCGATGTGACTCAATATGTCTTCACACCTGTTAGAACATAAACATACTGTTGTTGCAGTTGCCAATACTGGAGAACTGCACCTCTCACAGCACATGATTAAATGCTCTGCTTATCAAGGTGTTGGGATAAGAACTTTGAAGAATAGCCAGTATGTGGCCAGTGTGTTTCTGGGAAAGAGTATTTGGTGGCTGCCGTCTGTGGTTGTTGGTTTGTAGAGAGCAGTGTTGAATTTCGTGGTAATGATTGTATAAATACAGCTGCTTGGGGAGTTTTTTCATCATGCCGGCAACTTACATAAAGTCCACCAAGTATACAACTTCACATGATATAAGTGGACAATCTTTAGTTTTGCTCTTGGTGATCTAAATGTTACTGCAGCTTTATTGATTATTGTGTGGTGACCAGTCAGAGGACTGTAGTGCTCTTCAGGCATCTGACATCTTTTGTTCTGTAGTTCTAAAAGGATTCCTTCAAACTTTCAATCCAATCACAAAAATAAAGTATTAGCATTTCAAAATGAGCTCTGTTGAATGCGGTTCAAGCTGCGGATGGAAGAAAGATTCCCCCATTGAGCCGATGCCGATGCTGATTCTCCTCTGAGGTGTCTGAGCGGTTAAAGGCACAGTCCTCTGCTCTCCCGTGCATGCCATCGCAGGGGGGTGGAGGGTTTGTGGGGGGGCAGGGCAGGGAATGTCACTGTAGGGTTTGTGTTGCTGCACAGCAGACGGATAGCAGCCACTTCCTGACCCTCACATGGTGAGTTTGTCTCCAGCTTTTCTTTGATTTCTTGTTTTCCAGCTGAGCTCGCTCATCAACTGTTCCCAGATCAGCTTCTGCTCTGTACAGGGGATTCCACAAGTGTTTTTAAAAAATAGATTTAGCTATTGAATATTGGACAAATTCTGATTGTTTACTTGTTTTCTTACAGGTGCCAAACAAAGAAACTCAGATTTTTGCGTTAGTACTTTAGCTTAAGCTGGTTTGAACTGTAATCCTTTTGGAGTTCAGTCTTTTAAATATTTGTTTGAATGTTAATTTAAAGTTGTTCTAAAGGATTTCATCTTACTTCACTCCTGGCCTTGTCAGTGTTTGAATCCCTACAGACGAGCTGAATTGGGTCGCTGGCCCAGGTTGTCCTGCTGGGTACAAACTGTTTGCTTAAGTCTACAGTTCAGTTTCCATCCCATCTCCAGATCAGATGGGGTTCGGAGATGACGTAACGTTTGTGGCGATGCAACACAATGAAATCATAGCTGAAAGTGTTTTGCCCCCAAGTCTAAGACTCAAATGTCCTGTTAATTACACTGTTTGTAGACCTTTCTTTCCTGTTTCGACGGATTTAAACATTTAAAAATGATTGACTTGGCAACCTGATGTTGATGTGTAGGCGGATGGATAGATGGGTAGGTGGTGGGTTTTATTGGCCCCATTCAACCCACAGCGTCCTTGATCTGTAGGGTGACTTTCTGAAAACACAGATGTTGTCAGCACTGTGTTGTTGCACCAGCAAGATGCAGAAAATCTGGCCTTTTGTGTTGGCAACAGGCTTGCATATCAGTCCTTCAGTCTGGTCTGGGGCTTTGTGGAGGATTAGGCCGCTTTGATTTCAAACTTGGCTCAGGTCCCGTTGCATAACAGTAAGGAGAGAAATCTAAAAGGATTCCATGGATGGACTGAATGCAGCGGAGAACGCCTCGTGTGGCGTTCCAGTTAGCTGCTTCTGCTGGGTGTCAGAGTCAGTTGCCTTCTGGATACAGTAGAAGCTCTGCACACGTGTTGGACTGGTACTTTCTTTCTTTCTTTCTTTCTTTCTTTCTTTCTTTCTTTCTTTCTTTCTTTCTTTCTTTCTTTCTTTCTTTCTTTCTTTCTTTCTTTCTTTCTTTCTTTCTTTGTTGTTGTTTTTTTTTTTTTCTTTCTTTCTTTCTTTCTTTCTTTCTTTCTTTCTTTCTTTCTTTCTTTCTTTCTTTCTTTCTTTCTTTCTTTCTTTCTTTCTTTCTTTCTTTCTTTCTTTCTTTCTAGTGTAGGAGTACTGTAAGGGTGTACAGTAGACAAGAAGACACTCTGCTGTATGACAATAATTACTTCTGGTCCTTGATTTATTCTGGGATTATGATCATTTTTGCAGAAAATTGTCCCCTCTGTGTTTCTGCTGTCATTCAAAGAGCTGCACGGTCTTTATTGGGCACCATGCTCTTCTTATGGACTTGTTATTGGCCCAAAGGAATCCTCCAGCAAGAGTCACGTAGCTTAATGTATGGACCACTCCACTGCAAAGGGACGGATGGACACATGGAATGAACTTTATGAGGAGGACTGGAAAAGTTTTCACCCTGGCTCCATTTGGATCACAGGCCTCGACTGGCTTATTCTGATTTTCCCTTTGAAAGAGGTCTATTGATGTCTTCTCTGCAAGGGCGTTGGGTTGGCAAGTGGACAGTGGGAACAATACCCGTTTTCTAACAAGAGACATAAAAATATCTTATGTCAGGGTCTAAAACTCATAGCTAAAGGTGCTGGAATTTTGAATAGTGCATTCTTGACATTAAACTTTGCTTTTAAGCATTTCTGTAGCTTTATAAATTCACAAGAGATGTTGGTTTTTAAATATTAATCCTTTCTCATACTAATTTCCACTTTAAAGCATAAATGTTGTTTATAAATGCTCCCAGCAGCCATACCAGTACCCAGGACGTGAAGATGAAAAGAATTTTGATCAATAACCTTCCTAAGTTCCAAATTACTGTCCATTACCTTATTGTTTTCCCAAAGTTTGCACTTACTGACATTGATTCAGGAAACATTCATCCATAATTAATGAGCTGCAGGGTTCATTACGGGACATTGAATTCCTGTACTTACATTAGGCTTTATAAGGAAACTTGTGATCAACACAAATTAAGTTTAATTTAGGCATCACAAGTTTTGCTTAGTATATGCCAGTTTCAGGTTTTGACCAGTCTCCCCATTTAAATTAATTTTTATTCAGTCGTTTTAGCACATTGGTTTTAATAAATCTTGTGGCCAGTAAACATGGATCCCCAACTGCTTTGGAATGGCCAAATAGTGCTGGAATCTTTGTCTCACATACACACATGTAGTAACATATGGTGTGATGGGCCGTGTTAGCTATTGGGGAAACAAGCTATTTCCGCTCTTACAGGGGGTTCTGTTGCTACAGGGGTCAGAGGTCAAAGTTTACAGATCAAGAGGTCACACTGTTGTGCCATCTGGCTGACAGAAACCCAACAGAAACTTCCATTTCTGTTGTACATCTTAGAATGCTGATTTTAGCTACGCTGTCCGTTGCCATGTTGAGTAGGATTTGCTCAAGGGGGCCATGAAGACTGCCAAGTGTGGGAGGGGCCAAACGTTGGGATGACATTTTTTAGCTGACCTTTGGCTCAATACACAGTTATACTGTTTTTTTTTTGTAATGATAGTGTTTTTTAATACCATTTATAGAGGATCTGTGGTAACAATGAACGATGACTCAATTTTCCCCCTTTTCCCCGGGCGATGGCGTGATTAGCATCATGCTAGGGAGCGCTTTTCGCCTTCAGCTCTTTCTCAGTGTCATCTGTTGCTATTTACTGGTAGTTTTTGTAAATCATTTAATTCTTGTTGAGGACAACATAGGCTGGATCACGATGCCTGAAGGGCTGTATTCCCTTTACCAAACTGTGGTCTGTTGGAGACTGGTATACATCTGAGGGAACAGACGGAACAGCTCATGCATCTTACAGTCATGATGTAATGATGCTTTCTAAATTGATTTCTGCTGCCTCAAGTTAGGAGACCACAATAACACAGATTAGTTAGCCACGGTTCTCTCTCCCCTGCTGTTGCGTAATTAGCAAGAGGTGATGTCAGGGTTGAGGACATTCTTCCCTGACTCATGTTCTTTGGATCCCAGAACACGTGTTTACCTCCTGGGGTGCATGTACACACAGGGATAGACATCTTATCACACCAAGGAACAGCATCAAAGGTTATTTGTAGAGTCTTACTCATGTTCATTTCATCAAAATGAAGCTGGCAGCAGACATAACACAGCACAGAGGAGCAGTCTCAACATAAATAGCCCGCTTGCCGTAAAAAGTCTCACCGGTCTAAAGTGACAGATTAGATTTCCCGTTGTACAAATGGGGATTCTGTAACTTGCTCGTCAGTCACGTCAGCTCTGGGGTGAAGACAGGAGCTGGTTAAAGAGACCAGAATATAGTTGAGGTGTGAGTGGGAGGATGACAAGAGCAGCCCATCACGGCCGGGATCATCGTCGGGATTTAAGGAAACGAGCGAGAAGAGGAAACATGTGGGTTAGAGAGACAAAGATGGTGTGATCATCTGTCACAGACAAAGGAAAGCAGCAATACTGTCTGATCCCTGTTTATGTAACTCCCACTGGAAAAGTTTGAGATGGTGTGTGGAGGCTAAAGTCACATCTATCAGTTTTAGCCAGAATGTGTTACTATATTAGGTTAAAACTCTGAATGTGCTGGATCAGAGTACAATTCTTCTGCTGTTTTACAGTGAATGTGTCCAACTTTCTAAAATCTTCGGAGCGGTAGCTGCTCTAATGTCCTTATATCCCTCTCAGGCATTAAAACCACTTAACCGATTGTGCTAAAATTATGCCCAACTGCCCGTAATCCTCCGCTCAATGTTGTTGAAGTATTGATATTCTCACATCAGCTTCCATAAAGAGCTTCTTGTGTGAACTATTGACATAAAAAACTGTGATCTATTTTCTCATTTCATATCAGGTTAATCGTTGGTACCTATGAAATGGCCGTCTTACATGCTAATATATCCAAATGGCAGGATGATAGTCCGTAAGTAGGGCCATTGATTATGTGTTACCATGTGATTCATCTCTTTGAACAGCTGCTTTCATATACCTTTTAGAAACACAAGTCCCGTTTAGATTCTTGACAAATTAGGAGATGATATATCTTTTTCACTTCCCTACAGTCTTCTGTTTTCTCCATCTGCCTGCGGTAGGGTGGAGTTTCTTTTCCTGGTTCTCAGCTCAGAGAGCTTGTTAAATGACTGCTGCTGGAAGAAGTAACTCTTTCCAATACATGGAGTTTTTCTGAGACCACTGGGATAAAGGAGGGGCATCTCTGTATTATTGCGTGTGCTTAAATTTGCCTTACTTTTGTGTAAATGTCTGTGTGTCTCATTCTGTAAACACGTTTTATACATTGTCGATATACTCACAAGAACAGAGGCAAAAACTGTCCCGGGACTGATGTCATTCTATAAAGGTCTAAAGTAGATTTCAGTGGCTCCTTACGCTCCCCCTCCCCTCCTTCATGTGCCGTCAAACAGTTTGCTGTGATAGACCTCGCATATATGCACAGACAGCAGGGGAAGCCTTTAGTCTAGTTGGAGCCACTGAGCTGCCTCCAGCAGTAGCTGGACAGATATTCATGAGGAGGAGGAGAAGGACATGGACCAGTAGCCAAAACCTGCTCCCCTAGCTCCCACTCCAACTCCTCATATCCCACCCAGGCATTTGTCTGTGGGGCTTTTCCCCGCTTAGATTGGGATTGAATCATCATTGACTACTCACGCAGGTATGGAAACCTCTATTTCATTTGGCATGAATTTCACTGAAGGGACTTGTTGAAATGTACTAGATGAAGCTTTCAGGATGTCAGTCTTCACTGCCTCAGTCACACTTGGCTCCCGCGCAGGTAAAAAACCTAGGTAGTGAAAGTTAGGGGAGCTTGTCTTACACGACGAATGTCTATGTTTATCAGCATGACTTGGGTGTTAAGAGTGTGTATATAAATGTGTGCGCATACATAACGCGATATTTGAGCCTGGCAGTATTATAAGCACTTTCATGTTTGTACCGATGACTTCATTTCTGAGGAACCAGTGTCGGAGCAGGTACAATTTAGAACAACATTGAGGTCTTGAACAGCAGCATAACAAAAGCTTCTGACTCTTTACCTCTATACAGCAGCAATGTCAGCTGTGTGATTTGGCTGTTATGACGATAAACATGCTTGAAGCTACAATAAACCATCAGCCACATTCGGTCCCCTGGTGTACCAATCACAGTGAGCTAAGTAATGGAAAGGTGTACATAATGTCCAGCACACTGTGGTTTTCTTTGTCACCACTCAGGTTTGTGTTCAACAGCCTGACGATTCATCCGTTACAGTGCACCATTTCCTTGGCAACGTGCCCCAGGCCAGCCAAGGAGACGTTGTAGTACCCAGTTTGTGAACGCCCACTGGGCTCCATTACAGAGCTCTGTATTCACTCAAGCTGAAATGTGGACGTCCATAAGTTACAGGAACACAGACAGCTTCTTTGTGTGGCTTCTTTCCCAGCTGTAGATCTGATTTGACTGCATCCACATGGGTTACGCTGGAGCTTGGGAATTTAAATGCACACTAGACAGAAGCATTATCTGACATTTCATCCTCATTGGACAGTTATTCTCTATAGAGCCTGCACATGTGACCAAACAATTGCTTTTAATGCTGCAGCAGCTGTTCAGACGTTGGGAAATGCTTGAGAAAAGACACGATGTGTTGATGTTAAAATTGTACAGAAACACTTCTTAAAGAGGAGGTGTGAGTTTGGGGTCAGTGTGATGTCATCTATGCGTCTGTGTTTCAGCTGGTTTCATCGTGACTCTCAGCCTGTTGAGCTTTTGTTTTGCTTTGGGTTTCCAAGGCTGGGACAACTACCAAGCCTTTCTTCCCGACTGGGACTGATTTTCCAAGGATGACTAAATTCTTTCTGATTGGGAGTCCCGCTGTCCTCCTCCCTGGACTTGGGTGTGGCATTGTGTAACACACCGAAGACAACTGTATATACAAAAATGGTTTAAGAATAACAACCTTTAAAGCAACATTTTTCATTAATACAAGTGTTTCCATCAGGTAATGCGCTTTCATTGCAAAAGTGGTGTTAGTCACTAATGGTGGTACTCTTCATGGTCATGGGTTAGCCTTTCAGTTAACTGCTGCTGTTCCCACATTTTGTGACTCATCTTGGATAATCTGGGTGGAAAGAGCTGCATGTGATGCATTTACATTTACATTTGTGCCAAAACATCTTATTCAACGAGCCTTTATCGCTTTTTTGTTTAAGGAGTCATCCATACTCAAGGACCTCTGGATGGTAGCCTCTATGCCAAAGTACGCAAAAAGGAATCAGTTGAAGGAACGGTTACAGCTAACGGGATCCCACCCTCTGCTGCAGAACATGCCCTTCCTGTAGTCGACCATGCCTTATCAGTGAGCAGCGACTCAGGAAACTCTACTGCCTCCATCAAAACTGACCGAACGGACGAAGTGACAGCAGCGCCTCAAAGTTCCACAGTGATCCAGACACAAGTTCCTGTACGTGAGGAACTGCCTGCAGTCCATCAGCCCACTCCTCCTGCACAACGACCAATCAGTCCCCAAGAGAAGCAAGAGCTGGAGCAGCTGCTCAGTGGGCTGGAGGGACCCATGAATCGACAGAACTATCTGACTACCCCTGCGGGAGGTACGCTTCACTTAGTGCCTGCCCAGGTCCACGTCAATGGGCACAGTAACATTGACCGCGAGACGGACATCTTAGATGATGAGCTGCCTACCAGTCAAGAAGGTAACAGCGTGGACAGCTTAAGAACCTTCTCCTCCACGGATGGTCGGGCAACGCCAGCTGATCTTTACTTCCAGTCTGAGTCGATCATTAATGGCCAGGATCATGTCCCATATCTTGAACGCACCATCCCAGATAACCCACTGGAAAACAGGCTACATATGGGCAAATCCAGCAGACCCTTTACCTTCACACAAAAGGAATCTGTCCCACCTTTAACTACCCCAAATGGCAACCTGTACCGCTCTCAGTCATTTGGGACCACGTCAAGCTCCATGCCACAAGCCCCTGCCCGCACTACAAGTAGCAGGGATGCTGTCCAGCGTGGACTCAACATTTGGCAGCAGTTTGGTGTACCTGAGGAGCCAGTAACCGAGGGCCTCACCTTCAGCCCCCCATCGTCTGTAACGATGATATCCAGTCACCACAGCCTCCCACAGTTCCCTCATCGCCACAGCGCCTCCCAACAAGAAATTGAGCAATCTATTGAGACCCTTAACCTCCTCATGTTGGACCTGGAACCAGGGCATACATCGGTGACAAAGTCCCAAAGCGCTCCACTGCACGAAAAGAATGTTGTCGTGACCACCCAGCCGTGCTTCTCGCAAAGTCAAACAAGGCCATCTTACCAGAACGATGTTGTTCTTCCCACTCACTTTTCTGGCCCCATGTCCAGCTACTCATCCCCGGCTCAGATGTCACCAGGGAAACCCAGTACACCAGAACCAGCACCCGTTCAGGTATCCTTGGGTTACGCGTCACAAATGGCTGGAACAAGTCCTTCTTTACAAGCCTCCTCATCATCGTCTGGTCACGCTCAGCTCAAGCCTGTCAGCAGCTACCCACCGAGCACATTGTCACAGTCTGTGGAAGTCCTTGAGCCCCAGAGAAGCCCCAGTGCTGCCTCAGCATCACCCCAGCCTCGGGACAATGAACCAGATGAGGTCTTTAATGTCGAAGGCTTGGTGGCCCAAAGAGTTGCTGGTAAGTTTTAGATTTACCTGTTGTAATTTCATACAAAATTAAGCTCAATTTGTTGCCAATACACATCTAATGAAAAAAAAGAACCATTACTAAACATCTGGTTACACATGCAATTAAAAAGAAATCATATACTTTGCTGGCCATAAATATTGATGGGTTTACACCTGAGGGTGTGTTGCCCATGTTTACAGCAGAACATTTAGCCAATTCTAAAGCCGAGCTGTGATGTTCTGCATCCATACTATTGGAGTTCATGTTCCTTATCTCATTTCCTGAATATCACCTCATCATTTCCAGCACTTAGTCTCAAACAGGAAGCTTCGTCTTTGGCCCCGCAGGTTGGCTGTCGCTGGATAAGCACATTAGACGCAGTGCAGAACAGCGAAAAATGGCGCAAAGTCAACATGAGTCAGTGTGATAGCCGAACCCCCAGATAACAGAATCAACAGCATGGTTCCTTTCACTTTACTGCCCTATGTGCTTGTATCTTAAGCCACTTGTTCATGTTACGCAATCATAAAAGCACACACCATTGCAGATGGAGATATCAACGGCTAGCTGCACCATTCGAACATAAACAAAAAGTCTACTTATTCTCGTCTTTGTTTTCCTATTCCAAGTTTTGCCATCATCACTCTTTTTCTCATGGTCCATCTCTTTACCCAGAATACTCAGCTCGTGCCCAAAGTGTCATCCCGAGCATGACAACCTCTCAGGCTGAGCACCGTCGCTGTCACTCCTTCTCCGGTTGGTTCTTATTTCCTGTCTGAAGGAACACTGAGGAAGAAAGAATTGAACAAGTGTTCCTTCAGGCAAAGTTCTGATCTGTATTTAGTTGGTCTTTGGTTGTAGTGGGCTTTTGTTTACATTTTCCAGTCCCTCCAGTTTTCAGGATGTTTTTCAGGATGAAATAACAACAAAATCTACAGTTTTCTATATTTGTTTCAATAAAGTTATTTCATTCAAGTTAAAATGCTTTAATCCTGGACATTTTAAGGATATATTTAATTGGAAGTATTTTTACAGAGAAAACATGATATTTTTTCTTACTTCTTTAATTTTTTACAGTTAAACGCCAACTATTTTTAATCAATGAGAATCTGGAGGGACTCATTTAACAAGACTTTCTCCTTCACATCCTCCTTCTCTCTTTCCACACTGTGTCTCTTGTTTCAGCAGCCAATCAGCTCCTGATATCTCTGTGCAAACACTGTGCTCGCCATTTATTCCTGTTTGTTCCAAGTCAGTTTCTTACCTCCAGGTTGCAACGTTACCTCATTAGTGAACGAGAGGGGGGGAAAAAAACTTGTTAATGTTAAAGTTGCATGACGAAAAGACAGAAGCATAAAGGCAACTCTGTCCCCTTCTATGAGAGTGCACGTCACAAGATCCATTTTGCCAAATTCGGGGGACAATACCAGAGCCAGGGTACACTGCCCCCATTCAAGGTGCCTTTTTCACATGTTGCTTTAAAGAAAAGGGACCACTGTCCTGGTTGCTGGTGGGTTTGATGCTGGTGGAACTATGCTGGGTGACATCATGTTATCATCTGTCCCGCTGGGATTCTTCTCTCCGGCTGTGATATTCTCCAGCTTTGTATTTGTGGGGACAGCAGCTGTGACCACCACACAGGCACGATTCTTCTGCCTTTCAGTGCAGAAACCTTTTTGGATAAGGCACCAGATGGGCCCCAGCTGCTATAATCAGCAATATTTGTTTTCTTTCATCATAAATTACAACTGAGTGGAATGGAATGTCGGTTCAGACCTTTCTCCCCTAAGAATTCCACAAAATCCTGATCTTAAACTTTTTTTTAATTTTTTTTAAATCTCTCCACTGGTGTCCTTGGACAACCTCTCTCAGTTACATGAGTTTAACTTGGTGGAAAAAAAGAGAAGATAACTGTCAAATGTATCTTTTCAATCCCGTTTAGCTCAAAAAACACCAATCCTTGAGAATCTTCTTCTGTCCAGCTGGAAACAGTTAACAGCATGGTGTTTGCCTACGGTGCACCATGGGTACATCTGGTTCTCAGTTTCCAAGCGGGGGTGCAACGGCTGGTGTGTTTCTCTTTGGCAGGATTGGCTCTTCAAAGCTAGTTTCGAACCAGCAGAAAGCTGTTTAAAGCTGGAGACTGCTAGAAGAATCCCAATAGATGGCATAAATAGTTTATCATTGATTTTCTTTGACTTGTGTAACAAAACATTATAAGGACTGATTTATTAACAAAATGATGGGAATCCACCTGAGTAAACTTAGAGAAAATCCCTCTTAATGCCTCAGATATTTGACTTGTGGCACTGGCAGCTAACTCTATTCCTACTTCAGACTTTCACAGCTGTTACTGCTAAAATTTTCCTACAGATTTTTGGCCAAAGCTGCGCAGCCGCCCCTAAAAGTGAGGCTGAGCAAAGGCGATATTAGTCTCATAGTGCATCTACATGGTTTTCCATGTATGGAAATATTAAAGTGAGAGAAACATTCAGTGAGGCTGCTATCAACTTTGGCTGTTTTTTAGTTCGTCCATGAGATCATTGTAGCATAACCAGTCATTAATGACTCGACTTGTACTTTCCAAATTTAATCTAGAGCAATCATCCCCAGGTTTTCCCCTCTTTGGGCAACGTTTTAAGCTTTACCACATCAAGGCTCCAATGATTTTGTATATTAGCTTAAAGCGCTACACTTAAATATTGTCTGCTTCCTCCTGGAAAGCTTCTCTCGCCATCACTTTAAACTAGATTGAGTGAACTGTGGTTGAAGCCTTAGTTGTACTACTGTGAGGCTGTGGTAAACAGCCACTTGTTCGTTCCAGAATTCCCCAGCAAGTATTGTGTTAGTGTCGTATTTAACTTTTCGTAATTTGTGGCTTGCCAAACTTGTGTTTTATTGTGGCTTTATTAGCTTCCGTTTTTAGCAACAGCTAACATTGCATTCAGCTTGAGTGTTTGCATGTTAAATTCCGATGGTTTAAGCTCCACAGGGCCCTTGTGAAGTCTTTGCTGTGTGTCTGTTCAATGCTATGACCTGGGTGGTGGTGCTCTCAGTGGCTGACAACCATTAACCCGTTGATGGTGACGCATTTGCCGGTGACCAGCGCTTCTTGGGGTTAACACTCGATGTGCATGTTGTCTCAGCTCCGCAGACCCGCACAGCGTCCTTGGATGAGTCTGCTACGCTACCCCGCCATACCACCCCCACCAGTGAGGGCCAATGTCAGAAGAGTTCCGAAGATGGACCAGACGTCTCAGTTCGCTCTCCAGTCCGCTGCGTTTCCCCTGAGTTTGTAAATGCCATAGCGATGAACCCTGGAGGACGACCTAAGGAGGTAAAAATGTGTAAATTATTTTGAAGGCTTCTCCTTAAGTACCAATTACAGTGTATGCAGTCGACTGTATTTATGGATAAACTGGCTGATTCTGTTATTACATTTTCTGTCAGTCTACAAAATATTATATGAATGGAATAAAGTAAAGTGCAGGAATACCTTTATAAGTGGTTTCAATTTGCCAAATTCTTTCCTCTTTTAATAAGCTATCACAAATGTCTATAAGTCCTGGTCATGGTTTTCTCACTAGCTGTTGTGTTTGTTTGTGTACCACTCTTTGTTCTCCAGAGACACATGCACAGCTACCGTGAAGCCTTCGAGGAGATGGATGGTGGCCCCGTCAGTCCTACACCCACAGTTGGTGGTGAGGCGTTTCCCCAAACCCCTGCCTTCCCCATATCACCGCAAACCCCTTACTTCAACCTGTGTAAGTTCCCCTTCTGGCTGGCAGAGGGAGCTGTGGAGCTGAGACCAATGTTTTAGATCCAATGTTCAAGGAATGAGATAGATTTTTATGTTTTCATTTCTGATACACTGTAAAAACTGATACATGAGGGTCCCTTGGTAGTGATAAAATTCTGTGTGAAAGTGGAAATGCGTGACCAGATGGTCTGGTGAGAGTTTGACTGAAGCCAAATTGAGGGACTATACTGGGTCAAATAAAGAAAATGGAAAGAAGAGTAGAATGGTTCTAATACAGAAGATAAATGAAGGATGGCGCTAACTGTCCCCGCTCTTACCTCACGTCATCTTCATTCGCACAGTTTGCTGCAAAATTCCAACCTGCCATGTGACACAATCACGTGCATTTTATTCCTAGTCTATTTATGATGGCCTTAAATAAAAGACTCATTGGCCAACTTTACCGATGAGCTCATCCAGTTTTCTTGGCTGTTTCCAACAAGGCACACCTGTAAATGTTACTCGTAAAAGGGCACCACATTTTCTCCCTTTCTGTGCTGTAACACTGGGTTGTGCCAGGAAGAAATCGTTTTTATTGAGCTCCTTATTTTGAGGACTTACAAATCTGATTATCCTCACCAGATAAACACAACATACAATACAGTTACCCAGAAAGTGTTGTGCGTTTTGTCTGCTTAGCTAGACCAACACAGTTTTTTTGCACATGGCACTAAATGACGTCATCGTTTTGGGATGTTTGTCCCAAGTACACGATACCCAGACTTAAATTGGGGCATCATTGGTGAAAGCACAAAGAATTGAGTTGGATTCTTTGGTAAGTGGACGATGCACGTCTCCCTGCAGGAGTTCCACTGTGTCAGCCCCCCCCGACTCCCCATCCCTCCCCTTCTCTCCGCTGGTGTTGCCCCATTACTCACCACATTACTGCACCGCTTAAGCACCAGAGCATTAGGAGAGCAGCAGTGGCAGCAAACCTCCACAAACACACGAACTCAAGCGTCTACTGCCACCTTGTTCCGGCCAAGTCTGCGCAGTAACGCATAGGAGGTCTTCCTCCGCCAGGTGGCGCTGTTGCCTCTGTGCTGGTTACAAGGTGGCAGAAATCATATATTTAAGTGTGTTTACACATCTGTTTAGCTGCTGCCCTCCATGTTGCTGTGTGCACCCATCACCCTGCTTGCTGGCCACCCCCACTCCCAGCAATCCTGGTCCAAATGTTTAGGTGCTATTCTGCTAACGATGTACATCTAAACTGATTAAAGAAATTTAAATTTTTAGATAAATGAGTGACGTGTTGCACTAAAACTTACCATAAAAGAGTCAAGTCAGTAATAGTGATTTAAATGATGTAAGACATTTTGTACAAATCAGAAGTTTTTTGCTGTAAACCTGCTTTATGGAGATCCATAAATACATCATATTTGTTTTTAGTCTATTGAGAGAAGCAAAGTTTCAGAATTTGGCAGCTGTTTGACACTTGTCTTTGTAATGGTTTAACTGGTCACATGCATGTTTTGCTTCCCCATCATAGCATGAGCCTCGCTTATTTACGTTATTGTACTTGTTGCTTGTTGGATGATGGTCTGAGATGATCCAGTATTGACTTGTTATATTGCCTTGGCAGCTGTTGACACACCAATGAATACCTGATTCCTTTTTTTTTTCCAATAACCTCACAAATCTCTAAATGCGCTTGTGGACATTTTTTGGCAGTTAATTATTTTTTATGGGAGAGTGGAACACTTTAAGACCAGGCTCTCCTCTCCATGCTAACATGAATTAGCTACTGATGTTCAGGCAGCTCATTGTGCTGTAGCAGCTGTCAACATGCCTGTGTTCAGATGACTCTCCCTGTGTTCTGGAGACTCTCCCTGTGTTCTGATGACTCTCCCTCTCGTTGTCCTCAGGTCGATCCCCTCCTGGTCTTGCTAAAACTCCACTTTCAGCTCTGGGATTGAAGCCACACAACCCAGCAGAAATCCACCTCAATCAAACAGGCTCAGGTTGGTAGCATGAAGTACTGGATTTACCTGTGCATCTGGACTACTTCTTCAGAATGAGAGGACATTAGGCTACAGTATATAATAAAGTGTGTAAATCACACTGCTGTTCTTGAACTATGAACATTCTGCACACAAGCAGGCACTATTTGCATACACAGAAAGATTTCAGCCCTGTTCTTTTAAAAACTTCTGTTTTCTGGATTCTCTCTAATGTTGCACCACAGACGATGAGAGCAGTCTGTGTGAGGAAGGTAAGACAGCTGCTGTCCAAATGCCAAAATTCCTCATTGAAATTGAACATTTTCATACCTTCCTCTGCATTTTCATTACATACACACTGTATTTGTTTTAAGTCAATTAATGTGATATGCCACTGATGAAATATCCTTTTTTTCAGTGATTTTTTTTTTTTTTAAGAGCATCTCGTTTCTCACTCCACATCATAGACTCGGTGACTGACGTAACAGGATTAAAGCTCCCAAAATATTCTTTAATGCAGGACCCAGAAGTTACGTGGAGTCTGTGGCAAGGTCAGCGGTGGCAGGAGGAGACCAGCCAACATCAACGTGGAGCCCAAGTCCACCAGAGGAGACCACGGGCCCGCAGAGGAGCACAAGCCCAAGCTCATACTCACTGAACCCACCGTTGTCCAGCAGCAGCCCCATCCAGAGCTCACAGCGGTGAGGCCACACAAAGCACACATGAACACCAGACAAGACGTAGAAAAAAGTGGACAATATAGGAAATTACAAACTCATGACATGATACAAACTGCCAGAACTTCATCTCTTTAAATTTGTCTTCCAGTGTTCAACCCAAAGTAGAGAATGGTGTTAGCACACCCTCCCAACCCACTACTGATTTGGGCTTCCACCCCCAGGCCATGGAGAGGGCCCATCATCCTTCCAGTCCATCTTATCCAGCCCTAAGTACCCCTGCTTCTTCTTGCGTTGATTCTAACTCTTCAAGCCCCTCGTACCCAGGAACAACTACCCCTTCACTGTCCTACCTTGGCTCCAATACACCCCTCGGGAGTTGTGTGAGCCCACTACCCTCAGAGCCTTCACAGATAACCATCAGCCATGGAAGTCCTCGCCCAGAGCAGCCAATCTATGTTATTGATCACCCCAACCTCAAAGCCATCCAACAGTGCTCAAGTGTTCATCAGGGTCAGGATGTGCCCAGAACAGGGCAGCAAATGTCAGCAACCAATGGCTTTGATCTTGGCGTGGAAGCTCTTGGTGGCAGTCCCATCCTCGGTCAACGTCTGTCAAAGGGAGCTCAGGGCAGCCCGGTCCTCAGCAGACAGACCTCTTTGGGACAAGGTTCCCAGCAGAGCCCAGTCCTCAACAGACAGCCGCCCCTTGGGCAGCCAGTGCACGGCAGCCCTGTGCTCAGCCGCCACCCATCGGTCACCCAACCACAAGCACATGCAGTTTTGATCCCGCATGCTTCAATATTACAGGTTTCTCAGAGAAGCCCCAGTTTGGACCGTCACCCTATGCACAGTGGTTATACAACTCCAGATGAGAGACATGGGAACCTATCGAGACAGAGCAGTTCATCGGGCTATCAAGGACCACCCACTCCCACCTTCCCCATATCACCTGCAGCCTACCAAGATGACAGGATAATGGGAATGGGTGTGGGATTCCGCCAAGGAAGCCCAGCTCCTGTAGTCCAGCCCCAGCTTCCGGAGAAAAGACGCATGTCGAGCGGAGATAAACCAAATGGAACGCTCTCTTATGGCACGATGAATGGAAGGATAAGGTCCCCAGCAAGTGGAGGGAGCACGCCCAGCTACTTTCACACCCTCTCAGACTTCTCAAGGTTCAACATAGCTGGTAAGTCTGCGTATGGGTGGGATGTTCCTAAGTGCATTGTCCACATTCTGTATTTTTAGAGCCTTTGGCTGAATGTCCCTGGGAACTTGTCACAACATTAACTGTGTGGTTGCAGATGGAAGTCCTGAAAGCAGGCTGAATGTCAAGTTTGTTCAAGATACGTCCAAGTTCTGGTATAAGCCAGACATTTCCAGGGAGCAAGGTAAGATGCTAAGAATTTACCTTCCTTTACTGGTCTTTAGGCAGTTATTGAAACATTGCTTTTATGTTTACTTCTGTATTTTGTTGGTTACTTTTCTATCCTGGAGTCAAATGTGAGCTCAGGGACCAGGTGTGCCTGCGTTGCTATGTTAGCATTCATTTTAAACAAAAATGTGACTGCTTGAAGTACAAGGCACATGTACACACACAGATATCTGCATCACCAGGTGTTACTCATCTCCTCCAGCTCTTTTCTTTATAAGTGTGATCAAGCTGATGCATGTTAAAGTACTGGAGGAATCCATCTTGAGCATTTGTTTATGAACATTTAGTACCTGAAACAAACCACCCAGGGCAGCATCCTGCAGTGGTTGGCTGTCCACTTCTAAGACATTAGCACTGGTTTTCTCTTAAGTTCTCCAGTGTCCTCCCAAATACTCCCAGGTCCAAATACATTAGTTGGTGGAATATTATTGCCCTGAGGTATCAGTGTGTGAGGATATATCAGTGCTAACTTACCCAAATGCTAACTGCATTACAGCTATCAGCATGCTGAGAGAGAGGGAGCCTGGAGCCTTTGTCATTCGGGACAGCCACTCGTTCAGGGGAGCTTATGGCTTGGCTATGAAGGTGGCGTCTCCTCCACCTTCAGTGCATCAGAGCAAGAAAGGTAAGAGGTGGTGGTGCAGTGGCGCCCCTCGTGGACAAGATCTGCATCCTGTGAATAATCTTGTCCTAAAAATGTAAAATCAGCAAGGCAAATTGGTTTTGATATTTAAGTAAAGTTTGGGATTGAACAAAAAGTCCAAATGTAATCTTTAGGATTTTTCCCCCTTAATGGCCATAAATTGCTTTTGAGCCACACGTTACTTTGGCAACATTTGATTGATGATGTTGCCTCCTCATTTTCGTACTTTACAGGTGACATCAACAATGAGCTGGTGAGGCACTTCCTGATTGAGAGCAGCTCTAAAGGAGTCAAACTGAAGGGTTGTCCTAATGAGCCTTACTTTGGTAAGCAGAAGCTGCCTCCCCCGCATGTACATAATCTTTGGGAGGTCAAAGAGAGGTTCCTGTGATCGTCTTTGTTTCCTGTCAGCGATATGGCCTTTTCAATTTCTTTAGCCCACAATTCTACTATAATCTCAGCTTTGTTTGGAGGGATGACCCTAATTACATTGCAAGTCTGTGTGATGTATCGGCTGATAGATTTAGGCTCCTTGTGTCTTTAAAGCACAACTAAAACCATTATTTTCCCTGTTTGTATGCAGCATTATAGGAGTATAAATCATTCTTTTTCCCATTTTGGAGTCCATCAGCTTATACCCATCCTACTAGGATGAATTAGTAGCAACATGATCAGAACCAGAAGTGTCATGTGCGTTCACTTTATCACATGTCAAAATGTCTATTCAAAGATTTTAATGGCTTAATGGCCACAATCCAGTATTCAAATGAAAAACATAAAGCAGCAGAGCACTTAACAGTAAGTCTGCCTGCGGCTAACAAGTACTGCTAATTAAAATTAGCCACAAGTTGCGTAATACAGAGTTGATATACTTGTGTGAATATTTATATATGTACATAACACAGAGAAGAACAGACTCGCTTCAAACGGCTTTCCTAAACCTTTTCTCTCTTGTATTTAATTCTTAAAATGTCATCATTGATGCATGTTAGAACTTTTCTGGCATTATTTTGTGCACATGGGAACAATGCCCTGTCAGTGAGTTGAATTGTTAGTTGTGGTCTAATAAAATATTAGGAATGTTCAAGACATTTGTTGTCTGTCTTCACAGGCTGCTTGTCTGCTCTGGTTTACCAACATGCAATCACCCCACTGGCCCTACCCTGCAAACTACTTATCCCTGCAACAGGTTTGTTAAATCTCTATCTCTAAACCACAGCTTTTATATTAAAATGACAATTACTTCTCGGGCATAGATGGATAAACTACCTCTACCACCTTTCCCTGCAAATAAACGATGTAGTACTCGAATGTACCACAAGGGGGTGCTGTGGTCGCAATATGCAGCTCGCGTTTTGCTATACAACTACATTCAAATATCACACGAAATGAGAAGATGGAAAACAGAAACGACAGCATGTTATCGTTCATACAAAATGCATGACTGGACTATTTACCTGCCTTTTGTTTCACACAGATCTCATTGAGGAAGCGCCTGAAGCAGCAACGACAAATCCATTGGCCGAAAGGCTGAAACAGGGAGCAGGTACTTCTCATTGTCAAGATTAACACCGACAGCCCGTGCAAATTTCTTTATTTCGCTCTATTTATGAAAAAAATATATAAATGAGGTTCAAAAGGCAGAATATGATGAAAACTTAAATGGATATGGAGATTCTATACGATGAGTGACCTTTGTATTCTGACAACGCCACGTTCTTGTTATAGCAGTGCAGAGGGCCCCTGCCGATTCCCATGGTAAACCCTGCGCACTTGTTTCTGTATTTGGAAATCTGTGTGGAATGCGCCCCCTGTCTGTTATCTGTCTGTTGTATTCAGCTGAAAGAGACATTAACAGTCATGTTCAAGCACCCCCCCACCCCCCACCCCCAATATTTGGCCTGCTAACATTAGCGTTCACCTTCTTGTGCATAACAAAAATGTAATTGAATGTTTTTTATGTGGAATGATTTGGATACAGTTCTAAAAGGTTTTCCCCAGGATTGCTCCCAATAGCATGGAAGCTACTATAACTGCATGAGCAATTTGAGGTCAAAGCAGACTCTTTCCCCCGTTTTAACAAGTTCACTGTTTAAAAACTCTTTTGTCTTCCCAGCATGCAATGTGCTGTACATCAACTCAGTGGAGATGGAGTCCTTGACGGGCCCTCAGGCCATCTCCAAGGCCATCTCTGAGACTCTGGCTGCCGCTTCCCCACCGACTGCCACTGTCGTGCACTTCAAGGTGTCGTCACAGGGCATCACACTGACGGACAACCAGAGGAAGTAAGTCCTCATGCCAGCAACTGGGAAAATGATCCAGTGAACGCGTCGGGATGGGGTTGGATTCAAAGCAGAAAACTGAACACAGGCGCCATTTCAATCCTCTGAACCAAGCCTCAACGACAGAGAACAAACGCAGCAGCCTGCATATGTTAAATTGCGTCAATATCTGATGATGTTTTGGGCCATTTATTCAGAACATTACCACACTCCGTCCATTTATTATTTAATGTCCCGTAACCAACTTTTTTGAAAGCAGTTTGGCAGCCAGCAGTTCTGACCTCATCTGACTTAATGAGCACGTCTGTTAAATATGAAGATTTGGCTGCATCGGGGAAAACGGTGCTTCTGCGTCACACCGGACAAACTGCATATTTAATGTCTGAGGCAAGTGTTACATTCCTGTAACACTTCCTGCTCTCATTACAAGCGTTCTAAAGCACTCCGGGGCCTCCAGGCTTAAGTCATTTGTACACATTGTAAATGTTACCAAACGCATGCTTTTATTAGCGTGAATTTGGCATCTGTGTAATGTCTCATTGTTTGTCAGGCTGTTCTTCAGACGCCACTACCCTAACAACACTGTGACGTTCTGTGACACTGACCCTCAGGACAGAAAGTGAGTACATGCAGGCCAAAACGGAATAAACTGACTTTCAATAAACATTCCAGGAGGTCGGGCTGTGTCTGTAAACATTTTAACACACTTCCTGATTTGAATTTTGTAGATGGAACAAACCTGAGGGAGGCGCAGCCAAGTGAGTGCACAACGGTGGAGCACAACAGGGTGAAACTAAAGCACTTATGCAAACTTAAATAATTCCTATTTTTGACCTTCCAGGTTGTTTGGGTTTGTGGCGCGTAAGCAGGGAAGCACAACCGACAACGTCAGCCACCTCTTCGCCGAGCTGGACCCCGACCAGCCGGCCAACGCCATCGTCAACTTCGTCACCAAGATGATCGGCTCGCAGAAGCGATGAGCGCTGACGGCTAACCTTGGCGAACCACAGAGTCACCCCCCCCCCCCCCCCTTGACTTGTTTGTGAATGAATGTAAGCAGATGAGAGAGACGGAGCATATGCGGTGTGTTTCTGCGCTTCTGCGAAAGCATGTGCGAGCTTTTCTTCTCGGACGGACTCCTGATGGGATAAGAGGAAGTGCGGAATGGGGCGTGGCTATGTGTGACAACGGGACGGGAGGTCATTTATTTGGTCTCCTTGGCAGGGTAACTTATGGATGGGATGAGGAAATGGCACTGAATGGGCTGAACTGTTTGGATTCTTTGTTTTTTTTTTAAGAAGATGTCAAGTTGTTTGAGATGTGGATTGTAAATCTATCAGGCCTATTGACTGACGAACCAAAGATAATTAAAAAAAATGTATAGTGTGAAACTGTCAGAGCATAGGAGGTATTTTGTAACACACATATGGCTGCTTAATCAAAAAAAAACTGAACTGTTGCTGTCTGTATGTACTGATACTGTAGATCAACTCTGCACCGTCACCGCTCTGTAAATATTCTACTTTGCTTTGCAAGTAGGACTGTTGCAGGTGACATTTGGTGCCTGACTTCCTTTTGTAATCTTGCGTTTTGAAGAAACATCAAAATTGTAGCTGTCCTGAATATGCAAGTAACCAAACGTGTATCCATCCACCTTTGTTTGTGACACAGCTTAAGATGCAACACCTGCAGGTCCTCCAACGCATGCAGCCGGAGTTCACACACAAAGTGAAGCTATTTTTAGATGCATTCTGATGGTGTTCGCATGGTCTGACAGCCACTGAATCATCCACATGAGGTTTCTAGATTGTTTTAGTTCAACACCTAAAGAGGACGATACGTCTCCAGCACATAGCCGCACCATTTCACCCATTACTGACAGATTTGAGCAGTTTTCTAAAGTGGTATCCTGCCACAATGCTCCTCGGGTGTCTGATAGGTCCATCCATAAAAGCTCTTTGGCCAGAAAACACCTTTATCCTACTCATAAGCTATAAATATAGTTAGACATAGTTATATATACAGTATATATAGAAAACTTCAGTGATTCAAGATATTTATTTTTTTGCTTTGTTGCTTTATCTAACCTTGTATACATGTATTATAAAGTATACACCAAGATAATTGAAAACCGAAAGATAGCTTTTTATTTTGGCAAAGGTTCATTTGATGTAAGGTGTAAAATGTGTGCTTTTTAAAATGTATCCGTGTTTGAATGTTTTGTTCACAGCATTATGTTGTTCTTGCTCTCTCTGGGAGGCTTATTTTTAAGAGGGAAATATTTTGTATTGTTATTACTTAAGACTACATGTGGGTTCTCCTAAAGCCAACACTTGCGTATTAACTTAAAACCCCGCCTTGAAAAGACATTGTCCGAGGTAAAGCACTTAAATTTCAAAGTATTATCATTGTGTTTTCAATTCAGTCCCACAGTAAGACGTTGACCTTAGTCCAGTTATGACGTCACTGCAGACGGAAGGCCTTCATTTAAAACTGGCCTGTTTAATCGGTCGATACTGCCCCCGCGTGGTCTTTAGGTGCAATTACAAGATCACCATTTCTAGTCAATGCAGTGTTTTAGCTGCAAGTGACTGACAGTTAAGTGGTAAATGTTAAAACGTTTCATCCCGGTTGTGTTTTAAATAACGATGAGTCATATGATAAATATGTTTTTCCCCCACCTGCATTTAAGAATTCATTTTTTTAAGCCCACATGTGTAATTCAGAAGCTAAAAGATGCAGCACTTGCAGGGCTTTTATATCTGATTAGAATGTCTGATTATTTATTACCATTAATCTGCACGCTCAAGTCGTTTTAATAACGCTGCTGACTGTAAACAGAACACTGTATCCTCAAGTCTGGTGAGATTTTGATTTTTGTGTGTCTTCATTTGAATTTGAGACAAAAAAAAAAGAAAATCTGGATTTCTTTTGTTTCCCTTTATAATTGTGTCCCCCGCATAACACCTATGATGGCTTGGCTTCACCAAGATGCAAAGTCCAGTAGCATCTACCTGCTTTAACGGACCAGTCTGGACCGGAGAATGTGTGTGATTGAGCTATTATGTCTGTATAAATCTTTTGTTATATTTGATTTGCTACCTTGTATGGCTTTTACTATTTCTGATAAAGAAAAATAAACAGTGTAAAAAAACAGTACAGCTCAAAAAGGATCCAAATTTTTTCGTTTGTCCGTGACATTAACATTTCACATATCAATGAATGTTCTCAGTCCTCCAAAAGTCAAAGACAATTCTTGGCTTGAGAGAATTCAACTGGACTTCTGTTAATCTTCTTCAATAATGCAACTGACAACAAACGAGTACTGTCTGCCCCACCTCGGGCCTCTTTTATGCCATTTATGTCCGATTAGCAAGTATAAATATATTTTATCTGCAGAAAAAAAAACTTGACTAAAAATAAGCTTGACTACAGAAAATGATACAAGTGTCTGCAAACATTATTGTGGCAGCAGCATACAGAGAGACGACAACAGGCAGGCACCAGCTGCACTTTGTCATGAAATATTCAGAATCGGCTACTTTTTACTATAAACCAGTGGAAAAATGTAAATATTGTTTACTTTCCCTCTATTTATTTTTATTCTGAGCGGTACCAAAAACATTTGCGATGTATCAGAAGTGGGATTAGAACTGGCTCCTCCAGAGGAGACTCTGCTTTAGACCGCGCGGCCTGACTGTGTGTAATGCGGGTCGCCTGCCCTCTAGTGGAATAACGTGTTATTGCACAAACGTTGCGTTTCTTTTGCAGTTTGTGCAAACACGAACCGAAGTTATATGTTTTCCCCCCATTTTAGTTTTAAAAGGAGTGGGCCGCTATGGTGGGTACACTGCTGTTCCAGTGGGAGACGTTATTTGATAGGATTGCGAGATTAGCGTGCGATACTATTTTTGACCAGAAGATGTCAGTAGCTCCATTTAAAAAAGTCGGTCTGCCATATTTCAAATTTAAATTGTTCTAGATTTACTGCCACAAGACTTTCTATTGCGTGTCTTTGCTTCATCAGTGGTCTTTCTGGTGATAATTTGATTACAATCAATGTACTTGTACTACACACTCTAGTACATTACCTTAAATGTGAATGAATAAATCAGAAATCCCAACGCTCAATTACTTTTGTTACTGGCCCAAAGTGATGTTTGAGAGAAATGTCAGCATTAAATGGTCCCATTTAATGACCTTATGGGAACATGTAGCATGTCCACTGGAAGCCCTGTGTAATGCATCGAGAGGACAATTATCTTTCCAACTCTCTTATGCTGAAGAATGAATTTTGGAATCCTGAAAAAAAATATCTATAGGTGGTTTGAGAGTACAGACAAAGCCAGACCATGCTGTTCTCCTTCTAGTTGAGGCTTATTCCCAATTTTCAAGCATCTGCCCCTGGATTTACTGAAGTAGAACATTAAACACCCAGGTTTATCTCCAAGTTCCAGAGTCAACTTGAGTTACAGCTGGAAACCTTTGTGAATCCAGTCGGCTGCTGACGAATGCAGAACCTTTAACTTAGCATTGTTTAACACCAGGGAGTAATCTAAAGAAGTATTGAGGCCTTTGTGGTACTATACCACATTTGTGCAGTACAAACAAGCTTAACCAACCAACCAAGATACTGGAAATTGATATTTACCCATCGCAACGTGTTAATGGTACAAACACAACAGATGTCTGCTTTCCTGCTAAATCCCGCCATCCTTTGGCTCGCTCCAAATGGTGTGACAGTGTCATCAGGCGCCCTGCCTGTGCCAGATGGAGTGTAAACCTTCAAAACTTAATGCAAGTCTACTGTATATACCATAATGTGCCATCCTCATAGATAACACAGCATGTTAAACAATGCTGCAATATATTCTGTTAACTTTACCAACAAGTCCACAAACAGCCAATGTAACGGTTGAAAAATGACCGAGAGTGTCTGCTATCGTACCTGATGTTTGTGGAAGGAGGCAGAGATTGTCCATCCTGTGAACGGTACGTGTGACTCATTCCTATTCCAAATGTTTCCATGTTGGCGCCTTAAAGGCAGAACCATCCGAGCGCTGTCGCCATCTGGACAGTAAGAGGCCTCCTGGGCTGCGCGCCTCCTGTGCCTCACTCTTTAGACTTTACCTAAAAATACAACCTCCAGGATGTTATTGCAAAAGTACCAATACATGACCAGCCTGGATTCTGCTTCTGTCTAATGATGTTTTTGTCTTTGTTCCATTAATAACGAAGGTCAAACTACTCGCAGATGCATCGAAGCAGCGTTCATTTGTTGCCGGGCTTTCTAAAGCCCGCACGGCCGTTCCCTGATGTCTTCAAATTTTATGAATTGATATTTATTATCATCATCAAGATCAAGAAAGAAAGATCAAGAAATCAGCATTAATGGGTTCGGTGAATACTTGCAGTTGCTGGTTCTTGGAAACTGGGATCTGGGACAAAGTGGTGCACTGAAAGGATACTTATGGTTGTGTGTGTTTTTGAACCAGTTGTTCTTGGATTAGAGAAAAGAAAAACAGCTTTTCCTGAGGTGGATTTCACACAGCCACCGCAAGTGGACAAAGGTCTGCAGTCTTTCCTGTGTCCGCATGTTAACACTTGTGCTCTCGAAAAATGGTCAGACTGTGATAAAGATTAAAAAGATTTAAAAAAAATAAAAACTTTTAAAATGACAATGAATAAAATATGCAAGACAAATATTTTAAATATAATATATGAGATTCCAGCAATGGTGATGCTGACAAAAGCATTTTAACCCCCGACCAGTTTTACGTAAATGTGACAGAAAAGAGAAAACTGAAATGAAAGAAGACTCATGTTTAAATGAGTAAACAGGAAATATGATCGTTCCAGAGGAACCCCAGAGGTGACTCTCAATCAGAGGGCTGTACTGAGAAGACAGAATTAGATGATTTTATCCAAGTGCTGTGTAATTTGACTCTTTTCACATGTTCTCCGGTTAAGAGCCAAAGAAGACTGGATCAGGTCTGGTCACCGGGTACATGTCAAGCATATGCCAGTAAAAATAGTTCAGGAGAGACAGGGCAAAGGTCACCTAAGTAGTGCTTTACGGTATTAGGTTAGAGCAGCTAGGCTGTCCCTCGTCTGTCCAAATGAGGTCAGAAATGGGCAAAGGGAAGAAAGTCACCTGATGTCTCCAGCAGATGGAGGATCAGATGCGCGTAAGAGAACAAACCCACCTGTTGCCTGCTTGCTTCATTTCCACATGCTGTTTCTGCAAACATTAGCAGGTGGAATGCACCAAACGTGCTGATGGGAGCCAACCTTGAGACCAGTTTCCTCATTTCTTTCTTTCTTCCTTTCTTTTTTTTTTTTTTTTTTACTGTTGCTCCTTTGTTTAGGTTTGAGCTCGACACCTCAGGATTTCATTGCAAGTAACTGCCACTCTATGAAAATATGATTTGTGGGGAAAATTTTTTGTGGGGCTCAAAACTCAGAGTTACTCATTACCAATTCAAGAGCTGAAGTGCTACCGACGCCCCTCCCCATCACCCGACTGCCTTTTGACCAATCAACACGTCCCAGAGCCCTGTAACAGATGGCTGCAGGGGTCAGCGAGGGCTAGGTGGGGTCAACAGGGGGGTTTGCTAAGGTTAGGCTGGGGCACAGGGGTGTTTTAGATTGTTGTGACATGGCCTGTCTGTCTATCAGTGTGCAGGTGGATGAGTAGCGCGTGGGTCACAACTGCCCCCCCCCTCCCTTCTCACAGCCTATACTCTCCCAAAGTCAGGGTTTTGACTGCAGGTCAAGAAGCCGAGGCGGAGGGATTCCCTGGTCATTCCAGCCCAATCCCCAAGAATCTGTGCATTCAGCTTACTCAGCACCCCCTTGCACCTGCTGTGGAAGCGTGCAGCCTTAAGCCATTAAGGGAGGGGCCTGCCAATGAAAACTCAGGACACCCCTGGACCTGGCCAGTATTGAACAATGATTATTCTCTGTTTATTAACTTCCACCCACTTTGGTCTTTTTATGAACAAGGTTTTATTTTTCTAAACCCGGAACTGAATCCCCATTTAGGACGTTAAAAACTGACACACTTTCCTGATGCCTTTTGCTTTGGAAAGATAATGTTATGGTTAATGTTGATGTTTGCAGAGCAAAACCAACCAATAGTATTTTTAGTGAAAGGTGCCATTTCTGTTATGAACCTGCTCTTATTGGTAAGGTTCCGCCGGCAGCCCTAAGTGGGTCTGGAATCTCCTATTCGAAGACAGACACTTTGCAAACTGAGTGGGCTACAGGTGCTCGTGCTACTGGACTCCAGGTGAGCGCAATCCTCGAAGAACGTGGCCGCCACGTGCGCAGCATGTGTTCTCTCGCCTGCTGCTTTTGGGTTTCTACATGAATTCTCTGAGCGACACTGCTGTCTTTCTCCAAAAAAGAGGACGGGCTGTTTCCAATAAACATTACATGACGCCATTTTTGGGCGACTGTCACATCCAGCACGCTCCATCTGGACATCAGGATTTACACAGACATCTGATACGTGTTTGCTTTTGCTCCATGTTTCATTAAGCTCTCATTCAACTGAGATTAGTTTTCTGCATCGGTTGCAAATCCCACCGACCTCTTCAGGAAGGTTTAGCAAGCCCTGATGTAAAATTCCTTGATCACAATCAGAGGTGGAAAAGAATGTAAAGAAAAAGGCTGAAGAATTTACAGGACGAGAGATGGGGAATATTGATTTCATGGGAGGAGAGCAAACTTCGGGCCTTTCATATTGCCAACAAAGTGTCTAGACTGTTCACCGCCTGATCCAGGCCTGAAGTATGAACCTAATCAAGTATGAAGTCTGACACAACCTGCCCTGGTGCTCGAGCCTTCACCCTCCCAGAAAAATCCATCCCTGCCTCGTTCCCATGTCCCAAATCCCGACGTCTCTATTGCAGTTCCCACACTGATCAAAAAATTCACTGCCACATTTTTCACAGCAGGCCATGCCATGAACGAGGCTGGCCGCTAATTTAACCTTTGAGGGCTTCCTGTCTCACTGTCCCACTACAAGCACGCAGAAACATCTGGTTATGCAAGCGAAATAGCAGACAGACGTACAGATAATTATGTTATGCGGAGACATCCTGAAAACAGATGCTGGACAGGAAGGACGGCACAACGAGACTCTAGATTTCCGAGGACCGTCGTTGTCCCGGGGGCTGAAATAAACAGGCGAGCTACAAGGACAACAGCGAAAACAAGTGGTGAGGGACGCCAGCCAGCGTGTGGCGTCTCTGGGAAAGCGTCCTCTCGCTCGCGCTGGATCTCAGCCAGCAGATGCGTTTGCGTGGGACAGCACGTGACGTCTGTGTGGAAGCGGAGGGCCGTAAGGGTGACGACTGTAAACTTCCACCAGCGCCGGAGCGCTTCCTTCCACCCTCGCTCACAGTCTGCCTCACACATTGTTTGCGTGCCGACATGCGTCCATCTTTGTCCCCCAGCAGTGAGAAATGTGCAAAACATTCCGAATGAGGATTATAGAAGCAAGACTGATAAATCTGAACCTGCAAAGACACGATTCTGGGGTAATTTCAGGTCCATTCTTTTCATAACTAAATCGACCAGGGCTGCTACAAACGCAGCACCTGTTCTCCTGAGAGTTCCTATCATGAGCAGATGCGGAAGGAGCCGCCTGTTTACTGAAGGCTGGCGTCATTGTCACATTTACACTTTGGCTGTGAAACCAGAGACCGTGTCATGAACCCAAACGGCTCGACTTCTGGCTCCCGCCACGGTGACAAGTGATCCTCTTAGCTTAATGTAATTTGTCCCCGTGCAACAAAATCCAGAGATTCTTCCCCTCCAACCAAAAAAAATTTCAAGGACAAAATCCTCAGCACGGAGCACCAAATGAGCCAGAATGTTCTGGTGAACTTCCATCCGCGCCGTCTGACAAAAGTCATTAACATTGCAGCTGACAGTCGGCTTAGTTCTGTCCAAATCTCAAATCAGTCCCACGACAGACAGGACACGATTCAGACTTGATGAGCATCTGTGCAATGTCTTTCAGACAGGTTTGAGGTAGAAAATGTAAAAATCACCAGCATCATCTCAGGGAAAAGGTAAATCTTCTGAACAAAAATGTGTGGTTTTTATTTGCAGGTGTCCACTTTGGATTGATTGCAGCTCGTCTAACTCAACAATTTGTCAAATGGACAAAATTCCTACTTGTGCAACTGTCTGACCGAGCAGTTGAATAAATAAACCCAGTTAGACTTTCCACTGGACTACGTTCAGTGAGAAGTCATCAGGAGAAGCCAGCAGAGGGTTAATAAGGACCCTGTTGTCCGTCGGAAGGTCGCAGTGTGAAGCTCCATCTGCTCCCTGACCTTGACCCCTGCGTCAAATCACCCTCAGCTGTGTGCGAGTGTGTTTAAGCTATTCTACCCCCAGAGATTAAGAGCAGGTTGTCTATGCATGCATACACCCGCACCCAATAGGCAAGAGGTGAAAGGTGGCGACCTGTGACCTCCCTCCATTTCTGTGGACTCCGTCACAGCCACAGCTGCAGCATCCAGCAGGTGTGGTGACTCAGAGTTGAGGCGACTGGAGGCTGCGGAGGCGAAGACTGCCATGGAAAACTTTCTGCAAAGACCTCGAAAAATGGCTTGTTTAGAACAAATACCGCTATCAATGAATAGATTTTACATTTTCCAGGACCACCACAGCTTCCGCCAGCCCAGAGGTTCACCGCAATTGTTTTGACGATGCTCCAAATGTTAATATTTTACACTTTGTCATGCAACAGAAAAAAGCATTTTAAAAAAAAAGGAGGCTAACAACTTGTGACCTCTGACCTGACCCAAGTGCGGAGTTTTCTTTTTTCCATTTTTAAATAAGTGAATAAGATGTGATCCACACGCTGAGTGAGCCAAAAGAATGTTAAAGCCCAAGCCAGAGTTCTGTGTTAAGTTAAGCTGATGAGTTTAAATTGCTGCTGTTTCCCTCCAGCTGGCAGTGGAGCGTCCACTTAACTGGCCCCACGCAAAATGATTTTCAAATCTTCACCATTTTTCAAAAAAAAAAAAAAAAAAGGAAAACAGTTGCTCACATTTTGCTCCCTGGAAGACTCTAAACAGTGACCAGTTGACATAAACAAGAAAATTGCCCATTTGTGTCAAAGCAAGCTAAGGCCAACGTAAAAGACACATTTGCTTGACTTTTCTCTATTGTTGGTGTTGACACGTTATGTACTCATTAGTCGCACATATCGTTTGTGTAAAAAAGCTTATTTAACGGATCTTAGGGCTCACTCATTTATAGTGAAGCAACGATTTGACCTCTGTAAAATATGACAACGTTTATCCTCTCGAGAAACATGCTAACGTTGTGTAAAGTGTGCACCAGTTACTGGCTTTCTACTGTTTGACACCAAATTTTTCTTTAAATGTGGTGCGCTAGTCTTTAAGAGTGACTCAGCAATTGGAGTTGTGTCCAGGAAAAACAGCATCAACAGCCCCCCCCCACACACACACACACACACACACACACACCACCCATAATTTAAAAAAATTGCTCATATTGATGCAGGCACTGAAGCATCTATTCTGAGTGCATCCCTGGCAGCTAGTGGGGTCATTCCACCCTCCTGGACGTCTTGTGGGGCTACAAGGATCGGTGAATAGTGAAGTGCTTTTTTTTTTTTTTTTTTTAAAGCATTTGAAAATGTCTTTTGTCCTATGTGTGAAGTGGCTCACCACACTTTGGTGTCAAACCGCTTATGCCTGACTGTTTATGTATGCTGAAACATGCCAGAGATGTGCCATAGCAAAGCGGCAGTGGGGCCCTGGGCAACAGCCTTCAAGTACAGCAGCCTGGCAGGCAGCACTGGCTCTTGGCTGACCTCTGCCTCCACCAGGCTGCCCTCACTCTCTCACCTCATTAGCTTGACAGCAGCAACCAAACAAATTGAGGGCACCGCAGAGCTCACACCGTTCCATGGGAATGTTTTTTACTGCCTCCACCCCCCCCCACCCTACTCTTTATGGTCATTATGGTCTGTGTGCTGTACACAAACACACCCACATGTCAAATGAAATCTCGTTGTTGTCTGAAGAAACATACACAAGCTTGCATGTTCTTTACATCAACTGTGTTGCCTCCTTATCTCTGTAGGTGATGAATATAGTGGGTGCAGATCTGCTGGTGGGTTGGGTCAAAAATGCTTTAAAACCGTGACATTGCTTTGTTGCATGTGTGGGCGCACGATGCATGCTGCAATCACAATTACAGTTCTCAAAAAAGTCTCCAAAAACCTGAGCAAACTGTTGAAGCCCACACTCTGAACATACGTTAATGTGCTTCAAAAGCCCAGAACGTTCACGGTTTTTGGGTGAAAACAGGGGCCTTGTGCTTGACCTTGATGTTCCACGTGGTGAACACACACCCACGGCCATGTAGACCCTCAGAACACTGTATTTGATGCCCTTCAGAAACATTGTGCCACACATGTCTGCATCTTCCAGATCAGCAGGGTTAAAGGAATGATGTTCACCTCGCTGCTATCTGGGGGGGATTTGTGAAACTGGTTAACGGGTTAAACTAAAGAAAGTCAGTGATTGGATGAAATTGCAATGCAATTTACTGAATTGAGTTATATGACTGTAATATAAATCCTAAGAGGTACTTGCAGACATTCTGCTGTGTTAATGTTGGGTCAAAGCATCTCTTTAAAAGAAGTGAACCAAAACATCCAATTGAGTAGAATTGAATATAAATATTTTGACTTGTACAAGGAGGCCATCAGGCAACAGGCCTGGCATGATGCTCATAATTGGAGCCAAAATTAGTCCCGGGTGATAAAAACATGTAATATTTTTTAACAAGTCCCACATGTTTCAGCTGGTCTAAACTGAAGGTAGAACAGAAGGTTGTAATTGTAAATAAAAACAGTTGTGGTGCACATCTGGTCATTTACTGGATCATAAGTATTTAAACCTCAGCACAATGGAGAATTCTGCAGGAATGATGCTTGTAAGAGAGCTGCTAATGGTGTTCAAGACCTCAAGTCCAAGTCTGGGAACGTGTTGCATCCTCAGGATAAAGATGGTGGCGTGTAGATCAATTATTGGCCATTTCTACAACAGCTCATGGGGTCACAGATGTCGTTGTGTCTGCCAACAACATTGCAATGTTTGGGCTTTACTTCCCTTCCTGGATGGTGCGGTTGGCAGGAGACGTTTGCTCTGATGAAAGCTACAAATATGCTAGTTCTTTATAGTTCTCCTTCCTGCCGTGGCAGATGTGCAGGTTTTTATTGCGATGCCATTTACTGTTGGCACTGTTGCTCTTTGGCTGTGCCAACTGTGTCCACAACTGTGAAACTTCCTTCTGAGTGAAAAAAGAGCGATGCAGACCCACAAGCAGTGAATATTGCAACAAAGTCCTTTGCAATGAATTCGATGCAAATGAAAGGCCGTCCTGTTATAAACATATGGTATAACATGTATTAGAGGCAGTAGTATAGAGTGGCATAATAAAATCAATGACATAGCCTAATCCAGATGATATGGCTGAAGGTTTAACAAGCGTCTGTGTGTGTGTGTGCGTGTGTGTGTGTGTGTGTGTGTGTGTGGGGGGGGGGGGGGGGGTATGCTTGCACAGCTCAATTAAGTGAGATGTGCATCAAAGTCAGCACTCGGGGGCGGGCGGCTACACACGGTCAGATTTTCAGTGGTGTCTGGTTTAAAGTCACGTGTAAATGCTGCCGTCCTCTGGATGTGTATTTCAGATCCGCTGCTCATGTTGAGTGCTGACAGGGGCCCATCATGTTTATATGACACGACTATGTAAATGCAGCCATCTGGTTTCCTGTCTGGCCTTTACAGCTGCTAAAGGCTAAATTGCTCCAGTGCGTGTGATCGTCCTGCTCGCAGCCTCAGCTGTGAAATAAACGTATTTTAAAGCTGGAGTCTTGCACACGAGCAGTACTCCATACCATCTTCTCTGCAAGACAGGAACTATGATGTGTTTTTAATGCCAACCTTACTCTTGGCGTGCACAGTTTATGGCTCTCTCTGTCCCCGAGACTGCTTCATGCGCTGTTATTTGACATTAAAAATAAATCATCCGCTTAAAAATAAGCTGCCTTGTTCATGTGTTGGTGACCTTAAACCACAGTTCCTGATTAAGCTAAGGGTCACTCGACAGACCCCAGAGTTTATAATGAGGCACTTCTGGGATCGTCGACATGCTCATCAACTTTCACCAAGGAAATGTAACTGAAGGGTCTCCAGAAAATACAATAAATAGTCCCTATTTCTAACCCACTTTCAAAAATATGGTGGTTTTTGTTATTCAGACAGCAAAACAGACAAGCAGAGTAGAGTTCTAAGTTTTAGCTGCGAGGTACTTTGAGTGTTCAGATCAGAAATCCAAGCCAGAAAATGTGTTGTAATATGTGACCAATCCCCATTTCCTCTCCTCTGTTCCTGTGCATGCATGTGTGTGTGTGTGTGTGTGTGTGTGTGTGTGTGTGTGTGTGTGTGTGTGTGTGTGTGTGTGTGTGTTGTTCATCCATTCTGTTCTTTCCATTGCCCAGAGCCACATGAAAGGTGGAAACAAGTTCCGTATCCTGTGCTGGGTGACGTTCAATGACTCCATGAACATATGAAAGCATCAGAAGAGGGAAAAAAGTCCCAGTGAACTTCAGAGGTTGGGACATTAATTCCTGGTTGAAGCCAGAGGATGATGCTTCAAACCGGAAGATCAACATGGACGACAGCCCCAACGGCAGAAAAATACTTTGAACTTCAAATGGGCCACGTGGGTGGGTTTGTTTCTTTTTTCTTTAAATACAAGTATATTTTCCAGCCAGTGGAATTTGCACCATGCAGATGCAGCCCTTTCATGATTGCATGTGTTCAACAGCAGTGTTTGTTTGTCCCCTTGATTGCACTGATGTACTTCATGCTTGCCTCCTATGAGAGGTCCACCAAGCTGTCGCGGACGTGGACTGGGAGGCTGCTGTGGTGGTCCACGCTTGCTTGACCCCATTTGGTGTTCGCATTCATTTCATTTACGTTTGGCTTGTGCCACAGTCAGTTTTTAGTTCAGGAGTGGTCCTCCGGGGAGTGGGACCAGTTTATCCAGCCAGCAGGAAGAACCCAGCAGAATAAGTAGGTTCACATAAACTACTGTTTCAACTACTCGACTAGAGCTGCGTGGGTGGTCAAGCTGACAAAGATGTACACATCTCAGACCTTATATATTAATGTGTGTCCTTCAGATCAAGGCCTGTGACAGACGTAGTATAAAAACTGGGCCGAGTAACCACTCAAGCACAGCTCCCCAGGAGGAAATCAGCTGCTTGGATTTAAAAAAAAAAAAAAGGTAATCATGGAAATGTGCTTCCAGTAATGATGAGAATAATATGATTTGGAATCAGAGCCACAGTAAACCTGTAAAACAGAGACTGGACATGCAGGCCTAAACTAGCAGCTCACGTGGAGACTTTGCACATATAAATGACAAAATATGGATCGGGTGATAATAGAAATAAATTAAAATATTGAACACAACACAAAAATAATGTCTCTGTTTAAGCAGTAAAAATGGCTTTGAGGGAAATGTAGACCCTGATAATCGCCGCATCACCATTTTTTACCATTACAGGCTGTTTTAATATGGTTCGAATGATCCAGCAGCCACCAACAGCTAGCTGTGCAGAGCGGAACCTTTAGATATTTAAAAAAAAGAAAAAAGAAAATCATACCAAAAATATGAGTTAGGTCATGAGAAAAAATCAGATTAAAATGCAAATGACCATAATTATGTTTGTGTACAGCTGTTCTGGTCTGACGAGACTTTGTTCCATTGTGGTCATGCAATGGTCAGACAAACAATGGAGCCTGTGAAAACAGGCTGCTGGAGTCCCGAATGATAAAGAGAATTGCTGGATAACCCTGGGAATACCTCTGACAATCACAGGCAAGGACATCGATAATAGTCAAAAGATTAGCGCCTCTATTCACAGCGGTAACACCGAAAACCATGGAGGAAATCTTGAGTGACACAAAGCCTAAACTGATGGAGAGGGTTGCTGGGAATGGGAAAAGTTTTGATTCCAGGAAATGGAAAATAAAAATCCAAATAAAGACCCAGACAGGAGCTCTAGTGGCAGACATGTTGCAGTCTGCACGTAATTAGTTTAATGTTTGCTTTTACGTAGCTGAAGGTTTTGACAACATCACTAATTGGTGTGAAAACGATCGTCTCCATCACTGACTGGTCCTTATCTGACTTTGATTGGATTTGTCTGTATATATTTCCTTTAGATGTGCTGCTCATGAGGTGAGACACACTGAAATTCATCCACTCACAATCATCCACTCACATTCATCCAGCCACATCAGTGCAGTTTGCTAACTTGAGCTGCTTTTTCACACCATTTGAAAGCCAAACAGACTGAAGGATTCAGATGAGGAGCAAAAGAGGTTTTAGTCTCTCAGAAAAGAGCTTTTGGAGATGTAATTATATCAAACTGACGCCAGCAAATGTTCTAATTGTCTTTTGAGGTATTACGTTTAACAATATGTCTCCAAATACGAAACAAAGAGACAAACCCCTCAGAACATTACGCTTTTATTGCCAGACAGCCTGATAATAATACAGTGGGTGGACAGGAAGCAGAAGCATTTTTATGTGCTCACGACTTCAAAAGGGGACATGATTTAGAAAGCCGGCCTGATGAAACACCAACTGATAAAACCTTTTAAAAGTGAAGCGCTATTTTTAATTAAAATAACTTAACAAGCTTATAAAATAGCTTGAGCGTAAAGCCTCATGTCTCTGCTTCAGGTGGGACCCATCTCCTCCGGCATCGTCCTTATTCACCAGAACCCAGCCGACTGCTCTGCGGGGCGTCTACATCACATTAATCTGTCTGAAAGACCCTCGTTAAAAAAGAGCTCCGTGAATAATCAGAATGGCAAACTTGACTTCTGAGGTGAAAATGTGCAAAGGCAAAAAGCAGAAAATGAGCCAGCTGGTTGTTTTTATTCAGTCTCATCTGTGCGTTGATTTGCCCGTCATCCATTTCACGACTCCAGAGCAGAATCCCGTTTCGCGTCTTCATTTTTCGCAAGTGTGATACATGTTTTGGCAAGCAGGGAGACTTTGAACAACCACGTCAGTGACACAAAACAAAGTCTTTAAACCATAAAAGCTCAGTATGGGCCTTTCATGCTCGCCTTCCATCAGCCTTACACTAACACAGATGCTAGCTCCTATGCTGGTACCTTCATTCAACATGACAATCTAAATATACTCAAACAATATTTACGTAAGACTTATCTTCAAGATTGTCTAAGACTGATTACAGAGCAGTTTGGGGTTTAGAGTCTTCTGCTCTCACATTTCCCTCAGGTCCACAAAAATGTCTCTATAGAAATGCAGCAGACATGGGACATTGTTCTAATGAAGTTTTAGTCCCGTACAGCTGGATACACTTGAAATATGTTGATAGACATGTTCTCATGTCTACAGACAAGTGCTTTTCTGTTTAAAAGGGGAGAGGAAGGACGGAACATGAAGAGTTCTGTTCCTTGAATGACTTGGTGAGGAGGTCCGTTTTGTCTTCTCCCACAGGTTTTTAAACAAGGCCAGTGCTGCTGAGAGAAATTTGGCCCAGCAGGACGGTCCTCTGGAGGACTCGACATCGTCCAGATCTGACGATAGCACAGAGCTTAGCTTAACAAGCCGTGGCCTGCCAAGTAGACTCCATCTGGTTTCAGGGAAAGATGGTCTCCGAGAGCCTGTCTCAAGGCTGAGATCAAGGAAAGAATCCATCAGGTTGGATCCAGAATGACTCCAATAATGTCAGTGCTGGTGTTCAATAAACTTGTCATTCATGCACAACTCATGAGGTTTTCATCAGACTAATACCTTCTGAATGATGAATTTACAAAGCCTATGACTAACTAGTAAAATTAGAGGCATGGGTAGTTAGTTGATGCTAGGAGCAAAACAGAGGTCCCTCAGTTTCCATCAAGAATCCCGTTAATGCAGCGGAACTGAAATGGAACCCGCAGAAGCCGGCTATTTGGCAGAAGCAGAAATTCATTTATTTCTTGGCAGAAGCAGTGAGAGGGCTATTAACCTTCTGGCACAGAACTAAGAATAGGCCTGCATCATAATGAGACATTATTAGATTCTGAAATTGCTTGTCTGTGCAGAATTCTCGGACACACCTAAACTTCTCAGAGCCTTCTCAGGGCTCCACGCTCGCTGATGCTATGTCTGCTTACGCAAACATAGCATGTGGAAGCCCGTGGCCCCAACTGGTCACTGTTTCAGGGACACGTGAAAGACCCATAAAGAGATGGAGGTCAATGGAACGACCATATTGTGTGATATCAAGAATGTCTCTTGGTTGGAACAGTTGGAAATAATCCCACTACATTTATTACAACATTAAGCAGGAGTTTAACGTGACTGTGTCAAGTCTCAACTGCAAAAATGTTCTACATATAATCAAGAGTGCAAGAAGAACAGCTTGCGTGCCCGTTTGGCTAGCTCGCCATCTAAAATGATGCTGAGAGGAGGGGCTTATTTTATGATTTTACTCACAGTGTCGCCCTTTGTTACACACGATTTGGACATATAAAGAGCAAAACACGCACTTGTGCCAAGCGATGAATTTAAACAAATGGCTCATTTACGCAGCCACTAAAAGTCACACGTTTACTGTCTCATGCAAAGTAGCCACGTGAATTTACACAGAGTTGGCACTGCCGATGCCTTCTTACGAGAAAGTCAACAAACCAAGAGTTCTGGTTTAAATCTCTGGGCTGGCAGGGTGCTCCGTCACCTCCTCCTCCTACACTGCATGTTCACTGCTTGCCTCATGAAGTTTGGTCATGGCACTTGTTTTCTTAGTGCTCCAACCCTCTAGTGGTACTGGCACAATAAAAGACACATGTTGCCGTTATCCCCTCCCCTCTCTGTCCTCCTCTTACTTGAACTGTTTTGCCAGAGGTGTCTTTCTTCGTTAAAAGCAAATTCCTTTGGAATTAGTAACACACATCTGGCCTCTCCCATGTCCTGTGAACCTCTCGCTGCGTGTTATGAGCCTGTGTCTGCTGCCTGCCGCTCTGCCAATCTCCAACGTGGCTGTGGGGACCACGCCTGTGTACCCTGCTTCACACTGCTTTCCTCCTGGGCAGCCACCAGACAGCAGCCAGCTCCTGCAGGGACCAACGGCGGCTTCGGCTATGGGGCCAAGCCCGGGGCCCATTTGGATTCGGTTTCCTTTTGCCTGCCACTGTGCCACACCTAGCATGACATGAGCTAAATAAGACCAGTGTGTAGATTGAAAGATTGAGGTTAGAACTGAAACTAATAAATAAAGCAAGCTGCACCAAATCAGCCAGCCTGCCTGCCTGCCTGTCTGCCTGCCTGCCTGTCTGCCTGCCTGCCTGTCTGCCTGCCTGCCTGCCTGCCTGTCTGCCTGCCTGCCTGCCTGCCTGTCTGCCTGCCTGCCTGCCTGCCTGCCTGCCTGCCTGCCTGTCTGCCTGTCGGAGACAGGGTGGGTCTCTAACTTGTTTATGCATAAATTCTTTGTGCATGCTAGAGCACTGAAGCATTTAAAGTCAAGGGCACTGGTTCAGGCTGGGCTAGCCATTATTCCTTTATACGTTTACCTCCCTATTAAAGACAAAAATAAAGAACCTGGAGCAAATTTGATCACTATTAAATACTGATGAGTGAGCTCTTCATTTGACTTTTCCTTGATTCTGAAAGCCTGGAGAATATCACAAAAAACTGTAATATACGTAAATAAAAACACTGATTACTGAAAACAGGTTACCAAGCATCCCTAAGCTAACACATTCCACTCCCAAATCTCTCCACACCTCTGACTAGAGAAAAGTGACTGATCACTTGTGGAATTGATGAAATAAGGTATTAGAACATGTTATTATACACCAACTTTTATTGACTTTCTTTGCTTCTGTCCCAAATTGTCACTGGAAAAAGGAAAATAATGTCAGCCGAGCTCTTATAGACAAGGTTGAGTCGGCGTGTTGTCGTCTCATGTCTCATGGTTGAAATGAAGCAACCAAACACAGACAAATTTCAAACTGCAGGGAATTAACATCACAAACCAAAGTAAGGAACGCACTGCTCACCTGAAGACTTCCTAACTTGTCAATAACCACATGAAATGAATGCACAAGTGTAAATTTCATTAAAATAGCAACACTGTTAAACACCAACACTGGCAGTAACTCCCTCCATCCGTATGATGTAGTGTGTCTCAACGACTCCTGATAAAGCCCGACAGCCGTCCATGTGCTGTGCTGGCTGTATTAAAGACAGATGTCTGTCCGAGTGTGTTTTGTGTTGTTTTCTGTGTCAGTCAGTTGAATCGGCCCCTAAATCTTCCAAGACTCTTATGTAGTCTGTGGAGGATTATCCTGTAGAATGCAGGAGGTGCAGTAACATCTGTCTAATTGGTGAGGAAAACGAACGGGGTGAAGGCGTCCGAGTGACACTGGGAATGTGCTTTCTGACAGGATCATTTCAGACGGTTGTCTCGTACCTGCTCTCCTGCTGAACCCAGCTGCCACGCAGAAAAAGGACCCTGTGCAGACCTACACGTGGATCCCCAATAGTGAGTTCCTTTTGGGTTTAAATTCTGTTTTTTAACCCCATGTTCTCCACAGGACCTCCACAATATAACGGGCAAAAAAGAAACATCATTAAGCTCCTCACTTAAGCAGTTTTAACTATGTAGGCTTTTGTACAGGTATAACTTTTCTCTTTCACTCATTTTTACTGATGTATTTGATATGAAGCACTGGTTGGTTTTTACCACAACAACTTTTCACTTCCTGTATGTGCACAGTGTCAGAAAGGTGCTGGATTGTTTATTTATGTGACGGTGACTCGACTGCATGTCTATGCAACTCAAATAAACCTGCTATGTGGACCAGCAGGAGTGTTTTCAGGGGGATGGAGCGATAATCCATGGTCTGACAGCTCCTGTCATCCACAGGTTGTCTGGAAAATCACACAAACGCAGAAATGTCTGCGTCTCTGGACTACAGGCATCGTTGACAACCATCTTCTCTATTCTGTGAGCTTTAGCTTCTTTCGTTTTTTGCAACTAATCTCAGTCAGGAGACATCACATGTACGTTGAGGGTGATAGAGTCCCTGCTTGTTTGGAGGTTCATTAGCATGTTTGGGGTCCGGGAGAAGGTTTGCTATTGTGGACCGCTCTTGTTTGACTCAGCAAATTCTATTAAAAGCTTTTCCTCTTTGAAAGTTTATAAAGCCACAGCCTTGGCAGCCGCCCAACACACAAAACATACTGTAGAAGGGAAAGTACTTAAGGAGGAAATCACAACACATCAGGTATGTTGTTCTTGAGTGGCATGTCACTGGACCAGAGGAGTTTGATTCTAAAAATACCTGCCTCCCACCACATTCACGCTGGAAGACCTGATGGCAATTACTGCTAAATTGCTCCTATTTTCTTAAAGTCCTAATAATTTCCAGTGAGGTTGTAATTCATCAGTACATGCGTGTTTGCAAGGAGTGTGTCAGGGAACAGGGAACGCCCTGCAGCTATTTAAAGCTTTGACAATTCCAGGTAGGTCCTGGAACTTTGCTTACTTGAGCATGCTAAACATTTACCAAAAGTCTCTGCCTTTCACCTGTGACCGAGTCACGCGAAAGCAATTAGCAAATACCAAACACAGACATTTCATGTAAAGAAGAGGCCACCCAAATCCCTCATTTATAACAGAACAAGCAGTAAAACCATTACTAGATGATTAAAAATCAGTCAGGGTAAACAGAGAAACATTAGCGAGTGCTCTCGGAGCAGACATTTAAGCACCCGTGTGTGCTCAGTATGGCCCGAACAGTCATCCAGTGTGGTTGAGGCTCTTGTGGAGACATGTCAACTATGCAACACTTTATATTCCATAACTGTCACTTCTTGCACTGGCTGGTCCAGCAAACCCTAACATGGATGCTTGGAACTATGGGCTAACCTCAGCCAGGTGTTTTTTTATTTTGAGAAAAAAAAAGCTATACAATGCCCGAAGAAAATATGGGAATAGAACAATTCCAAAATATCTTAATTTCCCCCTGCTGGTGGGAAGCAGTAAAAGGTGATATTTATCCTAAGAAAGTCCAGTGGACATATTTAAGCTGAAGCCGAGATACCCTTTTATTTTATCCTGGACTGATTAAATGACCACTGCTTTAATACTACCGACATTCTTTAATGTGGCCGAGTTATTTACAACTAAGAGGTATTTTTTTACAGACCAACAGAAGCCAAGATGGTCTCAAATGAACAAGCCATTAGCCTATTGCTCAGGACAATCATTGATAGCTAAGTCCTAACTTGAAAAGGTCACCATACAACTGTTTGTTGTTTAAAAAAAAAAAAAGCCTAAAAAACAATTTATGTGGGTTTTAATGTGCATTTACTGAGAAATGAGCATCAAAGCTGCATTTTAGTAGAAAAAAAGGGGTAACCAATCACAGATTTTATTATTCCAAGTCCGAATTGCCAAGTCAAACTTAAGCAGAGTTCCTCCAAACAGACTGAGAAAACTGGCAGCTTTTGATGCGAGGAAATTCGGGCAATGGTTTGCTGACCACAGATGCCATGCGTTTGGCTGTCCTCTGGTTGCAGTTTTTCACAACTCTCAATGGCCGCCAAGCCACAGGGCTCTGCCTACATCCAATCCCAACTCCATCACTTTAAATCAGATCCTTTGATTTAAAACACGTAGCGGTCAGTGGGACCAGTTTAAATCCACCGCATGCAAACATAATCCTTCTCCCAGTACCGGTGGGACAGCGAAATGCAAACATATACATTCAATCTAAAGTAGTATATGAATGCAAAAAACCTCTCTGACCTGGAAGTTTTTTTGTTATTACATGTTACTAACCCCGTTCATTGAGGCAAAGAAAACAAATAGCATGGTTTCACAGCACTTGCATTCCTGTTTTATTGTATTTAAAGTTCTTGGAAATATCACATGACAAACTATATCATGGTCATCAGCCCAGAGATTTATGGATTACTGTCCGCGCTTTGAAATAAATCTTTGAATAACAGGCATTCACAATTCAGCCAAAAAAGTCCCGATTATGTAAACCTAGAAGGTTCTAATGTGATGGGTTCAACATCCCAACTGAATGTAGAGAGTGCAGCAATGCAAAAAAAATCCAGCGGTAGGGGACTAGGCTGAGAGGTGGAGGGTCCTTGGTTCAAGCCCCCAGCCACAGACTTCTATATCTCATTCTTTTAATCTACACGTTTATGGGAAACGTTTCTCCACCTACATCCCACCCTGCCACGTGAACTCTGCATACTTCTGTATCTATCAGTGCTCATATTATCGGTTCTCATTACACAGTTTGGGTGGTGCACACACCAGAAAAGGCCATTTTTCATTTGTGCGCCAGTCAGCTCTGCTTTCCCTTGTTTGGCTGCACCAGGTTCAGCTCCACTGCTTCTAAGGCGCGCTGGTCTCACATCTGTGGCATCTGTTGAGGAATGTGATGACTGCTGTCTGTACCATTCTGACAACACTTACACCCAGACCTTCTGCTCCACCCTGACGCTTGCTATTGCAGCTATATTATTATTGTAGACTATTTTGATGCTCGCACGGCTAACAGCTAAACATGAAAAAAGCCATTTAAGAGTGGAAGAAAAGGTAGTATATGCTTTTAATGGACATTCTGTCATGCAAATTACAGGTGCACCACCTGCCAGGAGCAGCAGAAAACCATGGTGTGAATTCATATCTGAGGAGTAGTGCAGAAGCTGTGGCATATCTGTTTACATTTATTTACCATCATATAATAACTATTCTTTTCTGCGTGCCCACATCCTGAAAAGCCTAGTACTTTACTATAGTAATTTCTGAACTATGATAATTGTCTCCATAGAGCTGAGTCTAGTATATCTAATAAAATATTAGTCTGATTTTTAGATTTGCATGTCTTTACAGTTTTATTTGAACTAATGAAATAGATAGGTTTGTTTTTTACAAGACGTTTTGGGGCTCTATGGTGAGCTTTAAAAGCCCTCATGAATAGTATGTAATCCTACGAGATCATGAGCCTCTGAGGCGTGCAATGATTTTACATCGCGCCATATCATTAAGTTGCAAATCAGTTCATGTGGTTTTTATACGTACTCTATACATGTGCAAATCATCGCACTGTTACTAAAAATTGCACCTGAAGAATTGGAAATATGTAAAAGGGAAGGACAAAGTCACAGACAATGCGTCAAAAATGAGCGTTATTGTGCGGCTGGCGAGCCCGATCGAACCTCTAAAGTGTTTCGCCCAAACACTTCATTTGGCTTCGCGGTGCAAACCGAAGCATCATCATTCTTACGGGGGATGAGTGCATTTTCAGATGTGGCGCTCCAGAGAGCCACGTGCTGCCACGTAAACACGCAGCCTCGGTACCATACGATGCGCTTGATGCATCGCCCCAGAAAAGTAAATGGGGAACTGCCGAGGCTGCAGATTCTTTCCCTCCCTGTTGTTATGCAGGCAGGATCTTCAGTGTCACTGTTTGGATTCTCATTAATCACATTCTAATCTAATTCTAATTCTAATCATTTGATATAAAATGTCCTGGGAGGCCATAACAAGAAGGCTGTCTGTTTCTGTTTGGGTCTGAACCATTTGATAGTTGCTAATTATTAATACTCGCAGCTAAAGGCCACCAGTTTTCAATTACAGGACGACGATCCATTTTTTCCACCTCGACCTGCATCTATGTACTAAATTATAGACACATCAGATAGAGTATTTGTTAAGTTGCCATTGGACATCTGTTTGGGTGTCGGACAGACTGGCAGCGACGAGATGTTATGTCAGCTCGCTGGGCGGCCCCTTACTTGTCGCCCAGGCTACGCTTCTCACTCGGCACGTTCTCACTAACGAAAGAATGTGACCACAAGTGGTCCAGACAGCCTCCAAATGTGGTTTCAGTGAACACATCTCATGACATATTAAGGATGCACTGTGTGATTTTACCCTACAATAGTGCTGACCACGTGTGATAGGATCATTGGAGTGAAGACAGGGTGGAAACACCCTTAAAGGTGCCGACTGAGCAGCCGTGGAGTCGCTCCACGCTGGCATTTTCACTCTTTTTAATTGGAAGGCTGTGCTGGCCTTGACGCTCCTGTTAACCTAAATTATGTCACCTCTGGCCCCAGCTGCTGACCTTTCTGAAGTACGGCCATTGAGCAAACAGCTGTGTATCAAAGGCAGAAGCAACGCAGCGCAAGGAGGCAAAGGTATTCTAAATCAAAACCAGAAGACTGCTGGGAACCAGTCCACAGTGAAATACTGGTCACGTACTTGTGCTGCGCTTTCACACTGTGCGCAGTTTGGCCTGTGCTTTACCTCACAGTAAACACAAATGTTCCATGAGAAATGTTCGCTATCATGCAAAGGCAGATTTATTGTCCAGGGGCTTCTGCTTTTGGAGCGACCCTCCAACTAGCACATCCAATGCTCACATCTGAGGCTAAGTCAAGGGTGAAAGAGGGTCCACTGCTGAAAATAAAGTTCCAGAGGTTCTGTAGAGGCCTCAGTCAGGAAAAAAGACCCTAACACTACTACCCTTCCAGAATGATATGAACAGTTAGCTTCCCCTTTATATTTGTCTCTTTTTGTTGTGTTTAACAGTATTTATTTTTTTATTTTGAATGCCAAAACAGCTTTACTTAAACAAAACATCCAAACACAGTCCATGGTATTAATTTATTACCCATCGTATCGTGCATGGCGCATAAATGGTGTGGCATACACAGAACCTACATTATGTGCTCACCTCTGGCATGAATTGGGAGAAGCTGGCACAAATGTAGAGGAACGCAGCGTTTCCCATAAACGCTAATTCAGAAATCAGTGGGAAATGGGAAAATATACCTGCAATTATGCTGTTTTTCTTTCCTTCTTAAAGCTTCATTATGATGTGTTGCTGCATCCGCTTCTGATGTGAGCACTGACCAGCATATTTACAACTCTGCAGCATAATGTGTAGCTCTCCCAACTGTGTTTACAAAAGGCAGGAAATTACACGACTTTGCATCTCCTGCGGGTTCCCACGCTGAGTGGGTGGCAGGGATGGCAAAGAAGATGGATGTTGAAAAGCCTGCTTCTCGCAGGTTCACGGAATTTCACACTATAATCAGTGTCAGTCTTTGTCCACACTCACTACAGGTAACTTCCTAAGAAACATGCAATCTTGATATTTTTCACTAAAATCCACACTCAGATTGGAATAATATTTTATTTTACTTAAAGGTTTTCATTCTTTATTGACTCTTACTTAATTATTAAGAGAATTAGCTTGGCAGCACCAAGTATTTCTTTTGGAGGTACGATCTGGGTCCCCTGAAAAAAAAAGGTTCCCCCTCTCTCGAATGACAAATTAATTATGTGTCTGCTGTTTCAGTTTAATCTCTTTTGCCAGTATTTCATCAACGTGGGCAAACCCTTGAAATCCACTGGCGGGGCTAACTTATCGGACACTCTGCCCCCATTTCAGTTGATTCTGGTCGGCGTCCATTGGAGACAGCTTGGCCAGAGACTTGAGAACTTAGTCCAAAGGGGCCCTGGCATGTCAACTGCTAAGCACAAGCTTCAGCGTGGCACAGCATGGGTGGCCGGACTGCCCAGTCACCTTCAGAGACAATGTGGCGCTATGATGGAACTGCTGCAGCACAAAACCAACTCCTTTATGTGAATTATTTATGCCTTGTGCCTTTACCGGAGCTCTATCAGTGAGGTACGTGTCTTTTCCACCACACGTAAGCTTTAAAACCTCCTGACAGGTGTTTGGTTGTCGTTATCTGAGAACCCAACTCGTCAGCTCTAAACGGACACCGAAGAAGTGCCATTTATTGTGTAACCACTCCTTTGTTCCGCACTTGCTCTTTGTTAGCCTTCACAGCTAAAACAACAGCCTACAGAACACAGCCTGACCTCTGTGGGCCTATCAACGCTTATTTTGTATGTCTACCAAAGGAAGTCTGCATTATAAATGTGACATGCTAGCCGACGGTAACCAAAGTGCGGCGCATGATCCGCTTCCTGCAGGAACACTGATGTGCCACTGAATATGGATCTCACACTTTAGATTTCTGCATGAGCATGTTGATGTATTTGTCATCACATTTTCACTTTCCTCATTTGGACACATCTTAACTGACCGATTGCAATGAGCCGGGTCCATAGAACATTTTCAGTCTTGTGGTTTTCTGGACTCTGAGCAGAAGCTTTCTTAACTTAAGAGAAACATATTTTATCCCATGTGCTATTGACATTTTTATGTGCCTACATGCATTTTTTGACAACAGCCTCAGTATTTCAATTTGAAAACACGCTAAGATTACAAACCTTATGTTTTACAAGCTTTTTTTAACACAGTAAATCAAGGCAGACCAACTATTTTAAAAACAAGGCTTCAGGCTCAGCAGCAATACCAGATTCTGAAAACAGTTGTTTTATGGCAAAGCAACAAATTTTCACAGTGAAAGCTTTCATTATCCAACAAAGATTTAAATCCATCATAAATTAGGCAGTTCTAAAATCAGCTGTAGAAGAATTGCTCACGTATTATTAGTGCACTGAGCTTGTTATGGAAGCTGGATCATGTAAATGATTTATCTAATTCTCACAGCAGGATTTTCTCTCTTTTTGCCTGTTTGGATTATCCAAACACTAAACTGTCCTCCACACAGCAAGTACAGCAGTGGAAAAATGACTCATGCCAATTCTTTGTTTCATCTGTAATTAAGATTTTAATTTGAAAACAAAACATGACCTTTGCTTGGATACTTGCAGCATTATTTGTTTGGGCCAAAGCTACACATGTCAAAATAACTTCCTTGCTGCTGACCAAAGAATTTTCAACTGCATAAAAAGAAACATGTGGAGCGACATTTGGAAAAGGACAATAATTTGCAACATTGTTTATATGCACCATATGTGCGGTTTTGTAGATGAGCATAAACGTGATTACAAGCAAAAAAAAAAAAAAAAATCACTAAATGACTGGTTGAGAGTTCATTCACCCCTTCACCTGAGCTCGCTGCATGCAATGCGACTGTTGTTCAGAGGCAAATTACAGTGCTGATTTTTTGAAGCTAGGTTCTGGGGCCTAATGTTTGAGTGATGAGATTTAATAATGGTTGAATCTTTGAGAAATTGTTAATCATGAGTACCTGGACATTTCTTTTTGAACTAGTGTAATGGCTCAGCTGAAGGTAAGGGAAAAGGGGATCATATGATTTCACTTGTATTGAATTTCACAGTAAAAATATTTGCGCACGCACACACACACGCACACACACACGAGAACAGTTTCAGATGTTCAGAACCAAGTGCCGGGGTGTGGATGAATCACAGGCATTTCATTTGCTTTAAAGTGTCCACTACTGCAGTGGATCCAAACTCTGATCAACTGCTGAGCTGCTCCCACGTCCCTCCTGCCCTTTTTACAGACTTCAGCTGATTTCCTGTGCCCATTCCGTGACAGGTCCCAGGTCAGCATATTTCAACGCACACTTTCATTTGTTGGTGGTGTGAGTTTGTTGTTTTTTTTTTGGCTTTCTTTCTTGTGTTTTTGTATGTGGCACTTGAAGTTACTGCAGTTATCGAAGATAACAGCCGTCCAACAATAGTAAATTTAATAGAGCTCTCCATATTGCTGGTGGGGAGTAAACACGCCTGATGTGATTTATGGAACCGAACTGGAAAAGTACGTTTCTATCACTGCCAAAAAAAAAGGGAATGAGGTAGGAGTGCTGAGAGAAAAACAGGGTGGCCAGTAAAAGAGTTCAGAAAAATTAGGAGAACAGTAGTGAAATAGTGCAGAGAACAGGTGTGGATCTGAAAAGTGCATAGCAGAGTTTGAATAATTGTTAAGGGGATGCTTTTCCTGGAAATTTTAAATAGTAATCAAGTTACAAGGTTCCTGCAAATTAAGGTGTTCCCCTGTGATTTCTGCAGAGCTCTGTGTCCTGAGCAGCACTGATCATAATCACACAAGAAATTCTCTATTATCCAGGTCATGCTAGGTAGGTACATGAACTTTCCACATTTTATGTTCTTAACCATTTCACCTCATAACTAAAAGGCTTCTTCATTTCAGAAAAACAGAGGGGAAAAGACTGTTTCCACCTCCCTTGAGGCTGCCATGTTGTTGTTAAAGAATAAATGAATCCACTTATGCCTAACATGAAACAAAGGTGGCTTTAAGACTCCAACTGTGCATCACATACAATGGAGGCTAAAACTCCCTTACAAGCTTAACCCCTAATCTTGTTTGATGTGACCCTAGCGACTTACAGAAGGGAGGGCTGAGGTGATGACTCAGTCGGGTCACATGTTTGCTCAGCCAGCCAGAACAACTGGTACAATGGCAGAGAAGGCCAGAGAGTCTCGGGATAACCTTGGAGGTGGCAGCTGTGACACCCCCAACGGTGGCTAAAAACCTGGCACTCCCTACCAGGGTATTAGAACTGACGAAGATGAATGAAGGTGTGTCAAGGACCCAAGAATTCCAGCTGACATTCACATAAGCCCTGAAGACTAAGTGGAGGGAAAATGGATTACCTGTTCTTATCCATGCCATGCTGATTTATAACCTTTCACATCCATGCACAGCCCTGAAAGCATCAATGCTTGATGTAAAGATTCGATGGAAAGGTTTTGTTCCATGTATAGTTGATTAGACCACAGACTTTCTGAATTTTAGTCCACATTTTCCCCTTCCTATTAGTTTTTTCTCAATTTGGAATGTGTCCGCGCACAGAGGAGAGTGTACCTGGCTGATCCTGCCAGTAACATATGCTTGTGTCAAGATATCGCTCAGGCGATACTTGACAATATCAAGTAAATAATCCACTTCAACAGTACTGGACTTCATCCCCCTGCAATATAAAGCAAATCCTACTCCAACATCATGGTGTCCCACCGTGTAGGATGCAGATGTTTCAGCAAATTGAGAATGAACGGTTAAAAAAATCCAACCCTAACAGGATGGAGGTTGAGTGAGTGGGAATGTGAGGCTTTTATGAGAAGAACATTTGTTATTTTTATAGTAACATTAATAAAGTGTCTGGGATAGGGGTTTTAGGAGACAGCATTAGACAATGATTTCCCCCTGAGGCAGTTGGTTGTAAATGCTGTGAAGGAGGTTATTACAATTCCCTAAAAACACAAGATATTACACAAAAACCAATAATCTACTTTTTATATGTCTGAGCCTCTGACCTCCAAATACTGCAAAAGTCAGCATTTATTTGCTTTATTTTGAGTGAAAGTGGGAGGCGTAAACCTATCTTATCTATGTGGGATTATGTGGTTAGACAGAACTGAGAAACAACCCAACTTAATTTTGTCATATTTGCTATATTATTTGATTTTCTTTTCACTCCACCCTTGTGAAAGTCTCAGCTTTAGCCATGATGCTGGTAAAAGTTGTGTGGAGCCTTTATCATGCGGGCTACAGTTTCTGTCAGAGAAGCAGGAAGCAGGAAGACACATTCCGCTCAATTCATAGCCTTGAATCACGATAACATAAATGTCTTCAGGAAATCAAAGAACCAAGAGAAACTGTTCACGTGCAAAGTCCACACAAAAGGCTGTGAGCATGAAATCAAACCCAGAACCTCCACGCTGTGAGTGCACCCCCATGACACCCCATGGGCCCGTCCTGTTTTTAAAAGAGTTTTTTGTTTTATTAGACAAATGTTCATTGGGTTGTGTCAGTGGTCTCTCTCCGTACATGGTGACTTTAGAAAGCAGGTCTTCATTCTGACCTGCGCTTCAATAATGAGCTGAGAGTTACAGCAAAGCTCTTTCATCTCAGCTCAAACACTTATTTTGTGTTGACGTCAGTGGCAGAACAGATTTGATAGATTCAAGCGTCAACGTACACGGCTCTATAGGGTTAGACTCCACTGTGGTAGCTTTGTTTTTTTACTTCTTGAAGCCCCAGAATAACCTCAACCATAACGGTCTCATTACTTCATAGTAATGTTTTTTAACAAAATCATCATCCTACATGTTGACCTATCTCTGACAGCTTCTTCCTCTGGCACAACTAGAGAAAAAAAAGCAAAGAGAGGACCTTGGATGTGTTGGAAGCTTTCTACACTGGGTGAGCAATTATGCTGTTCGGTATACCGTACTGCACACTACTGTCCCTTCTCTCTATAATCTTAGTGGTATTTTGACTGGCCAAATCCCTAGAATTTCTCCAGAGGTTAGAGCACATTCAATCATGAGGGCTTTGGCCACTATTTCAAAAGAACCTCTAGATTATATTACCTCCACCCAAAAGACAGCTCCATTGATCCTGTCGTGCTCTTTTGTAGATGCTCGTGTTGACTTCCCGTGCTCCCCCTCTCTGTTATGCCGCGCTGTCTTTTCAGTGACATATTTAGGTTGGTAATTAAGTCAGGATCAAAGCAATTCTGGTTTTAGTGGTGTGAGAAGGAAAGGGGGCTGAGTCTTAATAGCAGGACCTGGCAAAGAAGGATCAACAGAGAGCGAGAGAGAAAATCAAAAGCAGGGTTAATACTCCTGAAGGCAAGATAGGTGGTTTAGGGAAGGAGGTAGTTGCATTCGGCCTTTATTCTATGCTGGAAACATGTAATCATTTGAAAGGGGATAGGGTTGAAGTAAGGACATTACTGGAGCCACACCTTATCAAAACAGAGTACCTAATTGAGACACCGGTGCCTAAACAAACTTTCCCCAGATGAAAAGAAAATGGCCTGTAAAAACAATTCCTCAATGTACTTGACTTTTAGACATTATGTCTTTAAAGCTGAACTTTGTATTTGCCCGTCAGGTTGGTGAACACCCAAGGATGTACGGTACAAAAGCATTACATTATGTTTCCAAGAATGTTAGCTATGCGGCTTCACTTTCCCCCGGACATCAGGCTGCAGTCAGGATTCGAGGTTACCTACTCTAGACTCAAATACACATTTTCTATTTAACATACAGGAGTAGTAACCATGGGAACACATTTCATGGAGGTCACATGGATATTCGATATTTGATTTTCTTTTCTCTGTTGTGTGCATCAGTTTGCGGGCAGAACAGTGAGCTTTGTAGGAACACAAATGACACTAATTCAAAGCTTAAGCTCAGCTAATAGGGATGAATTCCATTAGAGGTATACACTGGAACCTGGAAGTTAAAATAAATCTTATTTTTAGTGACAGATAATACTTAATGAGAAATCAAAAGTTTCATATGAATTCAATCAAGGGTGTTCACTTCAACTGAGCATCTGTATGAGGATCAACTTTTGAAACTTAGTGTAAATGGACATTTTAAAAACAAAATAAAGAAATGATTCATAAGTCAACAGAGACTTTCCTGCTGCACTGAGGTCTCTCCATCTGGAACAGAACACACACCAGTCCCCCTGTTTCCGTATGACAAGCACATCATTATGCTTTGTAGCGTAACCTGCTAAGTATCCTCTTTGGCTTTGATCATCCGCACTATCTGCTTTCATCACCCTGCCAAATACGATAATAACACGCAATAAACGTGCAAAACGTGCCATGAAAAGATGTGAAAAGAAGACCAATCTTAGATCTCCCTCTTCGCCATCTTTATCCTGGTGTTAGCCTTTACATTCCTATTATCGGTAAATTCAAGTCCTCCCTCTAAGCCATATCTTAGGATCAGTAAGAGGAATTGTGGCAGCAGCTTTAAACTTTAAATCCCCAGTTCTCCATCTAATCCATATATGGCTGACTGAAGTCCATAAAACTATCACAACACAGCACCAATTTATCTCTGATGGGCTCCGTGCGGTGAGAGGAGAAGCCAGCTTCTCGTTATCCGAATCAAGGATGATCCGCATGATGGCACAGACCCCCTAAATGGTAACCATTCTTGTGATGCCCAGACGCCACGGCCGGGGCCTCGCTGTGTGCCATCATATGGCAACAGACACTAGGTTTGATTGCCAGTAAACTGCCAGTACTTGTAGCAGACTTTTGAAAAGAGGGAGTCCTTGCAGTGTAGTAGTGGCGGTGACTTCAGCCTGTGCACTATGAGTGGGTTACGTCTCGCTGCCCATTATTGCAATAAGGCCCAGGACAAAGTAAAAGTTCTAAACAATACAAAAGTTCATGTATCAGAAACTTGACAGTGTTTCTCTCATTATCCTCTAAGTATTTAGATTCCCTTATGTCCCTGGTTAGGATTAACCCTTGCTAGGTGAATCTATAAGCCCTTAAATAGCTCCGGAAGAGGGTTAATGTTTCCACACTAACTTACTAGCTGTTTCACTAAAAAATGTAATGCACAGTTTTGCCCAATAATATCAAATACATGCATGCAAGGAATGTGAGAAAGACCTTAGAGGAGATTGACTCAATTCTGTGACAAAAAGTCAGAGCTAGAATAATCTGCCTTCCAAGCTTGCTTTGTTGCAATAATTATCAATAAGAACCGATTAAGTAAATGTTAAAACTAATGACAGATGACTTACTGACAGCACAGGTTTTCCACACACCAAATCGTCTGTGCCCATAGAAAGTCAACTACTGTTCAGCATTGCAGTTATTGGGCAGCTGTAGAGGAGCAAATCATTTTGCTGTAGCTAAGAAGCTATGGTTGTTAAAAACACATTTGTTGAGTGCTCCCTAGCCAAAACACAAACTCTCCCAACAAGACTCCCTATTGGTACCTTGTGTTTTGCACTTAACATCTGCTAACACACTGGATTTATGGCTGGAGAAAATAGTTTTGAATAATTTGCAATCAGAATTTTGGCCAGTAACAAAGGTTGTGGTAATACTTTACTGAGAGTGTGAAGACAGAGGAGAATAATGATACTTGACCTGGTTCGACTTGATGCACTGGATAATGATCACTGTAAAATATACAGTAATGCTGAGTTGTTGTTTTTATTAAAGGTAAATATATATATATATATATATATATATAGCTCCTATGCATACACGTATGACAATGACTGCAGGGAAAAGGGCCAATAGAGGAAAAAGTTAATTACTCATTTAATCATGAAAAATGCATTAATTTTAAGTTACAATGACAAAATACCTTAGCAAGTAAAACATTCAACCTTAGATGATGTAGAAAACTCCAAATCATGCATTCTTTTCAGTGCAAGCCCACCACAATTAATCACAAATATGTACTATTCAGCCAGTGCACGCTAAAATCCATTTCATCCAATGCTCAGCACTGGAAGGGATGATGAAGGGACTGCAGCCTTTTCATTGTTTCCATATGTTCATGTCCATGTCAATACACAGCTGAATCTATGATTGAAACATAATAAAAGACTAAAATATGTTGTTTATGCTATGGAAGCTTAGGAAGGAATCTGAGGAATCTTTTTTATTATTATTATATGGAACAACCAAAGTATTCCCCACAAAAGGCATTCAGTGGCTACTCCTAAAGTTAATTTCTTCAAATCGCAAACAAAATATACATAAAATATATGCTCATATGTACTAATACAAGTCATTGATACACGTCTATGATACAGCCTGTATTAATTCTGGCCTTCCCCTTTTATTGATCATATTACTGCATTAACATACGCAATAGAACCAACCAAGAGTAAAAGTGAGGAGAGCTTGATGTGACTGCAACTGCTACTGTAAAAAATAAAGTGATGAAGCTGTGAATTCATGTCCTTACATTGCCCTTTAAACATCCAGTTTTTACCATAAATATCGGCAAGAATAAAAAGAAATCCTGACAAAGTCATTTAAAACCTTACACATTAACACAACCTTTCCTTGGAGACATTTGTGGGGTGTTCTGTTTGTCTCAATCTGACAGCTGTATTTGGAGGCTTTACGGAGGGTTAGGTATGGCACGGAAACTATTATGGACGAAAAACAAGACCCATAGAAACATTGTAGGTTTTGGGTTTTCCAGGTAAACTTGGGAGATGTCTGTCATGGCATAATAATATCACTAACGATACTGGTGGTTGCCAAGGGGAGGTGGGTGGAGAAGGGGAGAGGAAACCAATTTAATTCATTCCTTCCTTCTGGTTTGATTGTCACCTTTTCCTTTTGACTGAAGTTTGCCTTCCTCTTCCCAGTTGGAAGCACGTGGACCTTCCCATCAGCCCAGCAGCTGGGCTTGTCAGCCAATCAAGCACCTGCATGATTATCAGCAGCTGGAAAAGTAAAGCAGGCACTGGGCGGTGGGGTCGCGAGTGGGGCGGAATAAGCCTGGAGGGTGGTGGGGGAACGGGGCTAAAAGCAGTTGAAGAATGAGGGACAGGAAGCCAGGAGGGGCAACAGGCACCAAAAGCCTGGAGTGAAAAATGGGTAAAAAAAACCAATATATGTGGAAAGGAACAGTGACCTCACAAGAATAAAATATTTAAGTGATTTGGAAAAAAACCCAAAAAACATTTACTTTTAGCATTTGTTCTATCCTCATTTATCAGTTCTTGTATCTTTTTCCATTATGATTTAAGAAAATCACATTGTATCATTGCAGATGTCCTTTATTGCCTTGTTGAGGGATAATTATATGAGGTCACCTCTTTGTAGGGTAAGGACCCCTCAATATAAAACACATGCTTTGGCCTTTTGAGTGCCATAAATATTTGCTGTATTTCAGTTGGCCACAAAAACTTGTTTTGATTCTGCCCAAGGACACACAGACATCCCATTCCACTTAACAAACATAAGTGTTTTGTGCTTGAGATTCATTACTGTTAGGATTCATGCAAAATGTCCCATATTCATCAGGCTGCCCTCTTCATACAACCATTCCAGGAGATCACATGAGTCAATCCAATCTCTGTATTAGTGTAGGGTAGAGCATTGACCTGTGGTTCAGCATTTGTGATGTGTCATATAGACCCGCAGATATAATATAACTATGAACCATATGGAGAGAGGAATTACTACTTTAGTTAGAATGTGGGGGACAAAGGAATGTTATCAACTAATAACAATAGTTGTAAAGGGTTGTGAAAAAAAATCCTTTTTAACAGTGAGAAACCTTAAGCAGGAACAGGATCATATGGGGGACCATCCTGGTGATGTATGGGGGAAAGAGGAGCAGATTTTTTAATTCTTGCTTTATTATACTGAAGATATGCATCTAAAACCATGGAATTGATTATCTGACTGATTAAATAAAAGAGAACTTTTGACAGCTGAACAGTCACCATTTAGCGAGCAGCTGCATAGGCTGGAGCTGTCTGAGGATCCATGTTCTGGGCTGGACTGCAGAAAGTCTGACTACAAAAGATGTTAAAGAAAAGTCCTTGTTTATTCAATGTATATCAAGCGACTCATCAGGAAAATATGCGGGCATTCCTGCTTAAATTAGCATAGATTCAGAGCGGTTCTATCTAATAAAGTGAGGGTTAGGGCCCTTGATTGACATTACATACACACACATGGCGGTGTTTTGAGCAAGGAGTCATAGAAGGGAGACAACAAAAGAATGGCGCTTCCTGTCACCACTTCAACGCAGTCGAGATGCTTAAACCTTTCAAGGGGACGTGTAGTTCCCAAAAGCGTAACATAGGGGTGAGATGAAAGCAGGAGAAGGGGAGAAGACACAGTGGCAGGACAGCAGCTTGTTTGCCCATATCAATCTAATCTGGATGTAAACACAGCTGCTGTCAAGGAACTCATGCATGGCCCATATAACAGCTGGCCGTGTGAACTGAACTCTGACCCAACGGCAGGCCTACTTCAAGAAAGAGCAATCCACCACTGAACGGATCCGTCCAGCGTGAGAAGACAGAATTCCTACGGTCTGATATAGTGTTTCAGCAGTGTATGAGGCAATCACTTATGTATGTTGCGCCTTTTCCCTGGCCCACACATAGGAACATGAACGTACTTGTATATGCTCCAGCTTTTCTTCTTCACACGTCCAAGCGATGGAGTGAAATATTCATATTCTACAGTCCACGCAGCATGCCACCTAAACCAGACCATCTGGCCCTGGAGCATATAACATGCTGACAACAAAGCAAGGCCATTACTGTGAAGAGAGAAATGGAGCAGTTGGGGGTACAGTAGGTGTATGCATATTTAAAGACAATCCCAACACAGCTCAGGGCTTTACCAGTTTTCTACTACTGAATACTTTTAATCAGGTATCCTTTTAACTGAAACGAGCAGTAACATCATTCCTTAGTGCAAGGAAATGCTACCCAAAATGAGGTTATGTTCATGAAAAAATAAACCCCATTCTGTTATTTATAAATCTGTTCAAAGTGCCTGCAGCCAAGAGGCCCATTGTGTAATCTTTTGGCTGAAATTAGAACAAAAAGTGGTTCATGTGTTGTTGAAGAACCTCTAAAAGAGCAAAAACTGAACTCACATGAAGGCTATTTCCACTGATGGCATCTTATAATGGGTATAATAACAGCAGGGATTTAATGAGAACAGCTGATAACAGGTACAGAAACAAACAGTGAAATGGTCAAACCTGTTCTGTTTTCCTTATTCCACAGTGTTTCTTTCTTCTTCTTGTTTGAAACTACAACCTACTTCTTCTACTGTTTTACCACAGCATGTGTTACCTACACTGCCACCTTCTGATGAAACCAAAAGCAGCTTTTCTTCTAGAACCTGTAAACATTAACTGATTTACATTTTTCTTCTCCCCTTTTGTTCATTTTCATTTTCAGAAAATATCTTGAGTTTATGTTTGTTGTCTTGAGTTTATTTGCTTTTGTGTTCCGTGCCAACAGAAGTTAGAAATAACCAAATGCCCATTTTTCTATTCTGCTATGCATAAATAAGTTTGTGAACTTTATCCCGATTAATAAAAGCACCGCATGAAAGTACCTTATGCACCATACAAATAACTGTTACACCAAAATTGCAGCATGCAAGAAATGGTTGGATACTGCATAAGATGTGTAATGGTAACAAGAGGTCTAATAGACAAGATCAAGGAATAGTCAAATGTTTCTTTGCAAATTGTTTCAACCTTTAAAACCTGGGAAAGACATCTGTGCAAAGTTCCAGAAACATGAGGACAACTCGCAGCGGGATCCCATTTAGCAAAACACAGCAAGGACAGTGTTACATTCAAAACAAATCACCAAACACACAAGCGTCCAAAACACACAATTTTATTGCAACATGTGATGAAGCAGAGAACAGGAGAGAAAGAAGAGAGGAGCAGTAAGACAGAAGTTCAGTCAGTCACAACTACAATCATGTTTTAAATAATATGCCACCGTGTCTGCTTCACCCCACAGTTTTTACCTTGTCAAACAGATGTAAATTAGGTGTAATCCAAACTGGTCCACTCTTGTAAACATTCAGGTCATTCAGGCTCAAACTGACCAACTTTCTGAACACGCTCAACTGTTTGTAACCTTGGTTATAACCCAGCATAAAGTAGCCTGGAACAACTTCTTTTAGATGTCCAAGCTTATCAAACGTGCTGAATCAGAGGTTTGACAGTTGTTTAAGATTTATTTCACCAAAGTATCAAATTGTATAAAACACCCCAAAACAAACCATCAACCCCGTAAAGCTTCAGCACAAGTTTATATTTGAGTGATTTTGGGAAATTATTACAACTAATGAACTGGTGATTTGGATTCATGATCACGATCAAGCTAAATATTAGCTTGTCTCAACTCTGTGCAAGTGGACAGCCTTTAACTTGGAGCTGTTTGATGCTCGTTTCAGATGAGGACTGGTTTTGGGAGGGATGAGCCGCCTTCACGGAATCAACTCTTCAGAGCGATACTTTTCTGTCACCCACAACCCTCAGACTTTCCATTCCAACTCAAGTGCAGCATTTACTCATCAAAGAGAGGAGTCAGTGGCAACTGTGTAGGTTCTGTATACTGAGCTGGTGTTAAAGGGAAACATGTGGCGAACTCTGCTGGGAAAATGGAATATTTCATTACAATCTTGCCGCATCATGAAAAATGAATAGGTTTTGGTTGCTGTGGTTCTGAAGTCTTAAATCCACAATTGATCACTTACCAACAATCAATTTTAAACATAAACAAATGGTTTAATTGCCATGGTTGGTTATGCTCGTCCACTAAATTTTTATGTCAACCCCAAAAACCAGGGAGAAACCCTGCTTAGTTTCATCCAGCATGACTTTTTAAAAATAAAATATATATACATACATAACAAGCTTATTATCCTCACATCTGTGTTTGCATTTAGCTTTAAGTAAAATAATCATTAATATATTAGTAATCAGCATTTAAAAGACTTGTTGCTGTTGACATATAACTTAAAAAAAATGGTGACAGACAACCAAAAAACTTTAATTGATAGAAGGAATGCGTGAGGACGTCTGTAGTGCTGCAACTTTCTTTATTTCCAATTGAAAAGAACCTGGGTTTGTGACTTCATTGTGCTGGTCCCGGTGTCGACTCCCAGTTGAGGACTCAGCTGCAGCTGAAGGTAATGTTGGCCGACTGAAACAAATATGCGGTAAGCAATGGAACAAAATATGAAATGAACAAGAACTGACAAGATGAACTTCTTCTGACTCCTCCGAGGTCTGGGAGTGAACACCTCTTTACTTATAAATACCAGCTTGAACGGAACTGTGCTGAACTGAGTTGGACCGGACTGTGCACCGCAAAACTGTGTTGAGCTGAAAAGAGCTGACTGATATACTGGGATGCACTGGGTTTGCGCTGGCCCTGGGTTTTTTCTTCTTCTCTGTATTGTGGAATATATAATGCCCTTCACAATCACTTGGCGCTCATAAATGACTCAATGTTTCTGACTTGAAGGAGTAGTTCCAGCATATTCTTTACATTTTACAAAGTGTTGATGGTGACACGTTGGCAGTTAAGGTTACTGGTCACTCGAAGGATAGAATCATTTCACAAGACAGTAATGAGGGAAAATCAAGAGAATCGGCAGCCTAAATTCAAAACAGTCCATACTGTATAACCCAGCCATGACCTCTAACAGCCACGCACCAGATCAACAGCACAAATGTAATACTATAATTACTTCTGGTTAAGAAAGAAACCATTAAACACACATTAGACTGCGGCCAAGCACAAATATGAATGCACTTCCCTGCAGCAGCTGACAGAAAATGAGGGCAATGAGGGCAGCTGAGCCTCCCTGAGATTTGGTCTGCATCTCTGTGAAATTACCCCCCCCAATGAAGAGCGGTTCCAGAACTGCTCATCTGGAGAGGTGGGAACAAAAGGAAAGACGGTCTTGAGCACAGGGAACATTTGGTCTCTGGTGACATTTTTACTTTTATTATGAAACTGCTAGAGAACATTGCTTTAGGAATTGATTTGATAGTACACATGCATATGAATATACTACTTTAATGTTAAAAAAATTATATCGGACTCCAGTTGTCTTTAAAAAAATACATCTTCTATTGGTGGATGCAGAGGAACACGGCTCTTCACAAACACAACATTCACGTGACCCTAACTATAAAATGTCATATTAGAAAGTGAATACCTTTAGTTCATGCATTCAATTCATCCTGTTTGCAGAAAAACAGCCTTCCACAAAGTTCAAGACCTTATTTTTTAAAATGTCTACTGGAGTGTATAGCAATGCTGTGGCTAAAGCCACAATCCAATTCCCAAATGAAAAACAGGACATGACTATGGGTCAGGAAGGGGGAAAAACATTTTCCCCATTAAACTTAACTCTTTATAATACAGCATAAATTAAGGAAATAAAATCAATTTTGGACCTCGGGATATCTGCAATAAAGGCCAATTTCGGGCTATTTTGGTTAAGTTCTTGCTAGAGGACTTTATTAAATGTACACAAATGTTCCACTATAGATCACATTTTGGAATATATTAATAATGCACAATTTTGCATTCAAATGGCAAAAATAAGAGATGCGGACATTCAGTTAATAATGAAAGTAAGGACCTGAAAGTCCAAAGATTTTGACATATTCGCCTAGACCTAATCCATTATGTAACATTTTAGTTTTTGGACAATGCAGAAAAGTGCTGCCATAAATCACTGAGGATAGCCAGAGCAAAACAATAAGGCCACAGAAGCGCATTATTGTGTAAGAATCTGTTTAGATCATTTGAGCTGTATATTTGTTTCCACAAATGAGAAGTCAGCCCTCGCTTTTGCCAGAATAGTAGTCACAACTGTTGACTGTAACTGAACAATCTTAAACATAAACACGTATCCTTTGGATGAGCACACAAAAGAAACTTCACTTTGTGTTGCGTTTGGGGTTATAAGACCTTGAGAAACTTAGTGCAAGCCTGACACATGAGCGGATGTCTACTGTTGTGGATAAAACATTTGCTGCTTGGTGTGTTCCTCTCCAAAATACACTTTCATCTGCAGGAGATGGTGGGATACGATTCCCCCTGGGCCTTTGATGGAAATTGATCTTGGCACACGTTTGAAAGACTTGCTACAGAGGTACGTCATTTACACACAGGCTCGCTTGTCTGTGAGAACATGCTCTCCACTGTCCATGTGAGCATTGTAATAGTCCTGGGAAGAAAATGAGATGTCTGAGATGAGGCTGCTCCAGACCAACCGTATCAAAGTTTGTTCATACTTAGCAGATTTGTTGTGTACTGTCTTCTGTTTCTTCCAAATGGTCTTATTTTACTGGACAAACCTTTATAAGTTTATCATTTCTGGCCAAAGAATAGCTTAGGGTGGACCTGAATTACCAATTCTTTCTCTGATTTTGGATATAAAACACACCAGCTTCTAATTCTGGTTCTAATTTGTGGTTTGACACCTACAATAAATTCAGCTAATCACAAGTCAACCTTAAAAGTTGCACCTGACTCCCCCTATGGAATAGAAATTGCTCCAAGCCAAGTTACTTCCTTTTTTGTGGCTTTGCAAAAACAATCATCAAGCACAAAGACAACACTTTAGACCAATCATAATGGAGACTCCTTGTTAATACATGTTTATGTTAAAACACACACACACACACACACACACACACACACACACACACACACACACACACACACACACACACACACACACACACACACACACATATCCTTATGGAAAATACTGTATATACATATGTATAGCCATCTTTGACATTATATTTAAAATATATCTGAGTTTTTCTGTAATTTACAAATGTCCACAAAGTCCTTTGGGGACTACTTTGCCAAAGTGGTCTGGCTAAAATATGTTAAAATATGCAACTGGACCAACATTGGCCAGAAGACAAAGACACTCCCCACTGATCCTACATAGAGAGTGAGATCCAAAATGGAAAGAAATTAGAGAAGACATTTCAATGCCAGAATCATAAATAAATGATAAAAAAAGGGATCAATTAAGGATGAATGTAAACAATACTTATTCAATCAATCAATCAATCTTTATTTATATAGCGTCTGTTACAATCAAAATTGTTTCTAGGTGCTTTACAGAATTCCAGGGCCTGACCCCCAACAAGCAACAGTGGCAAGGAAAAACTCCCCTTTAACAGGAAGAAACCTTGAGCAGGACCGGGCTCATCTAGGGTGACCATCCTGCTGATGGCCAGGTGGGTAGAGAGAGGAGAAGGAGTGATGACAGGTAGAGGAGAGACTAGGCAGAGAGCATAGAAATACATTAATAATACAAGCTGCTGGTATAAGAGTTGAGTGGGTCAGCAGGGTCAGAGGTCGGCAGGCCAGCATACAGCTATAAAGGCGGTGGTACCATGGAATCTGCCTGGGAATGATATAGCCAGGTAATCTCTGCTGAATTGTGCTTCTCCAAACACTGGGGACTGACTGTGTTGTTTTCTGTGGAGAATTAGAAATTAGAGAAGAAGAAAAAAGTGATAATGTTGGAAGAAAACTGACTCTTCCTTCCTTCCTAGATATTCCGAGAAAAAAATCCAATCTCATCAGACTTTGCCTGATTTGCCAAAAGCTTTATGGTTTTCTGTGTGTCTTTGGTTTTTCCACAAACTACCCCCAGGATGTTTTGAATATTACTGCTAAGCAGCAAGACAGACTCTACTCATAGCATTCCCACTCACCCGTCATTGTATCAGGCCGAGTTCTCTGGCACTTACTAAGAGAAATGTAAGGATTTAGTGTAAGAAGCTCTGTAGTATATCTTGTCTGCGATCTTAGTCTTGCCTGCTCGGCTCAAATGGGAAGTAGCAACTTCACAGAATGCGTTTGGAAAGTTCAAAGTTGAAGCACACACTGCTCCGCTATCGGCAGGAGCTGTACTGTCCTCCAGTTGGCCTGCTGCATCTAAGGGATGACGGAGGCGCAAATACATCCAGCAGCGCTCCGGACAACAGAGCACTCCCAGCAATCTTTGGCAAATGATTTGGCTAGGTGTGTAACCCATCAACACACCCTGCTGACAAGCTGGTGCGTTCCAGCTCTTTGACTGCTGATCAGACAGATGATCTGCGTGAGTCTGTAAGGAGATGATGTTGCTTCTGCTTATCAACACATACTCTAAGTCATGTTGAGGGACTTTAAGGGAGGCGCCTCTACTAACACTCGTCTTTATTCGACTTTCTCTACAGTGCAAAAAGTTGACTTTCAGAGGACCATACGTCAGCACACAGCTGAGATAGAGATCACGTAGGTGCTCAAATCACTGCTCCATTTAGGCCTTTCTTTGGTGAATGGAATAAATGAGGCAGTCATTAAGCAGGAGTCTGTAAGCAGGAGGTGTGTGCAAGGCTGACAAATAATTACTCTTACTACCACTTTTTCCTTTTCACTGCACAAACTCAGTGGGTTTTGTGTTTGAGCTGTGTCTGTTGTGAAGTCACGGAGGTCAGAGCCATATTTTGCGTCATGTTTGAAAACCACTTAAGGGTCAAAAGGTTTATTCTATTATGTCCACATTGTGTTTTTGTTTGGATAAATACTCCACTTTTCTTTTTCCATCTTTTTTCCACTGCACTCCAGCCAGGTCACCGTTATCTCTGGTCTTGGGATGGCGCAGGCCAGTGCTGACTCAGCTCAGCAGGAGCCAGGGAAAACCCCCACACATGAAAGCAGAGATTCCAATTTCACCGTGTTGACTGAGTTCCATTTTGCTGGTTTGATCGATTCCCAAGCAAGTATGTCTTACCTAAAAAAGTGCCAAGCCACAATAGTCAACAGAAGATCATCCAATCAAAACTCCACCACAGTGTCTCCTTGTTACATGTACTTGATGTCACTAAACATTTCTTTTCCTTTGGTACATTTTAAAGTTGATTTATTCTCTACATTACATTTGCTAACAGTCACCTAACCAGTTGCTGACTGTACAAATAAACTTGGGCAGTAGTTGCTAATTTGTACATTGTGAGCATCAATTACAGGGAGCCTCAACATTAGCTGAATGACAATGAGAGTGGGTTTAGGCAGGGAACTGCATCGCTTCAGTTACAAAGTAGCAGGAAACTGTTATGTTTTTCCATCATTTCTACGCTGTTTTCACATTATTTATTGTCTGCAACTTATTTTCATTCTCCGACTGCATCAGAATGTTAAATTGAAAGGTAAATATGCACTATTTCTTCCTGTGGAGCATTAGTTGGAAATCCAGATGGTCGGAGGTCATCCACCTTAATCTCCTGCGATCCTTTTTCTTCCCTCCTTTGCATGCATCCCATGATCTTTCCGTCGTTATAAAACTGAAATGAGGGCCGAAAGCTGTGGCATGCAAAACTAGGAGACCATACAAGCTTTGCTTTTATGGCACATTCAAACAGTGCAAATGGAAAACTGTGTTTGCCTTATTAATTACCAAGAATGCGCTCTTTGAACACTCCTCCAAAGCCGGAGTGGTGAACATGTGCAATCAAGAAGCCACGAGGTATGCGAGCTGTTTGTTCTCCCTGTCCAGCCAGTGTTCCTGGACTCCGGTTTCAGAGAAACAGCCAAACTATCTGTGCTCCAAAAGAAGAGGATATGTTAAAGAGGAAAACATTTTCAGGAAAACAGTCACTGGCCTTCCGAGCCATAACACCACACTGCCATTAATCAGAACATAAGTGGGGTTTTAGCGTGCACGCACATGTCTTTGCAGAATCTCATGATGACATGAGGTCACGCAGGGCAGGCACATTATCTATCTGAAGTTAATTTATGACAGAAGCGAGTGAGATAGTGTGTCATTTACGCTGGAGGTGTTCCCGTTGTGCCTGATTAAAAAAGCAGAAGGTGATCGCTCATTGTATCACAGAGCAGCAATAAAGCACATAGTTGATAGTGAAGAAAGAAGCCCTTTCAGAATTTATGGCTTCTTACTGAGATTCTGACACATGTTTGTTTGCTCGGATATCATTTTTACGATGGGGTAAGATGATGACCACAATCACACACCAGTGAACTGAAACCATAACAACACATAGCAGAAAGGGTTTTTACCCCAAGTAGTCAAATAATGACACATCAGGCCACACGATGCTCGAGCATCATGTAATGCCAAGAAAGAATACATTATCTGCCATTTTTAGATGACAAATGTTTCATGAGAGACACCTTGTGTGACAGAAACTAGCACCCACTGGTCCAAACATCCTTGAATCTGGCAATTTAGGTATATTTGTTCCCAACAACACTGATTTATTATTTTAAATCTCTCATTGTCTACCTGGGTTATCAGGGTAATACTAGGTCCTTATATTGATGCCACTTGTTTTATTTTACGCATGAGAAATTGTGGTTTTCAACATTATCCCTTTGTGAATCACTTTGGGCCACAACTGTCATTTACTGCACTCTAAAATAAAGTTTAGTCATGCTGAACTAAACAAATTGAAATATTAGCGTTTGCTTTTACGCAAGACAAAACAAATGTGCACTTTCACATTTTTTGTCTTTTACACATGTGCTCCCTCTGTGGTTTGATTGTCTTTGGCAGTCACAGCCAACAGAAGAAAGGAGACTCCAGGGGGAGTTTTCTCCAATTAAAATTTCCAGAGAAAACATTGTGCATCCACAGAAGTTCAGCCAGAAGTTAAAAAGTTAACCAAGCCTAATTACACCGTCATTGGAATATGGAGGTTCACGTATCATGAGTCAGTAAATGTGACATTTACCGGCAGGTCCTGCTGCTGTAAACTGCCACAATGCTGGCAGGGTTTTACTTCGTCCGTCTCTCCATCATCACTGAAATACGGTAAATGAACTCTGTATTTGGCAGAACTGTTGTGGAGATGCCTCCAGGCTTTTCCATTATCCATCATTATGCACGTCAGTTTTGTGGGAAACAATCTCTGAATCATGGCCACAAACCTGACATTTAACAGCTAAACTAGAAATATTTTCCACAAAAAGGTGTAAAAGACCATTACTGGCTTCCATGATATAAATACATAATTTATTACACTCCTAAACAACACCGTCCAGAGACAACCTTTTCTTTTTTTTAATGCGTTCCTTAAACTTCCGAGTTTTTGATTAAATCGCTGAGTGACTATGCTCACAACGCAGTGTTGTTATCTCAGGCAGTGGGAAGCTGGGCTGAAATGCGGAGGGTTCCTGGTTCAAGCCCCAGTATGGACAAAACACGTAAAGCATCCTGGTACTAAGAAAATGTGTTTAAGAAGACAATACAGCATATACTATAATAATGTATAAGTGGCACAAAAATACAAAATATATTAGGTTTTTCCCATGATAGTACCAGAAAACCACCAACTGTGATGGTTGGATGGACAAACAAACCATGTACTGGCTGAGAAAGCTCAGAGATCACTCATAAAAAGAAAGATGAATTGTGGCCAATTTAGTTTCTTTAAAGGCCCTATGGGGAATATGAAGATGGAGAAACGTCCACTCAGGCCAAGATTGAGTCTGTCAATGTGTGTTTGAAAAAAAACCAAACATTTTTTCCCCCATCTCAGTTAATTTTACTTACTCAATGAAACACTGCAGCCCTGCCAATGGAGATTTCACAGTTGGTCTCTCAGTGTCCACAATTGTCTTATACTGCACCCTGCACATGCACACGGACAGTTGTTCCTCTGTTTTTTGAACAGAATTAGATCTGTTTACATTTGTTTTGAGGGGACATGGTATAACATAAATTTCTCCAAAAACTGTAAACAGTAAATATTGACCAAAAGTGTCATATGCAGAGGAGCTTTTAACTAAATGCAATCCAAGACAAAAATACCCTGCATGAACAAAGACGATATATTGCATTTGAAATTTACCTCGCAAGCAGAAGTGCCAAGTTTTCTCATCTATCCTATTTCCTCTAGACATGCTACAATAAAACCACCTCTGGGTGTTTGTTCATGGATGTTGTGGCACTACTGTTTTTTTATATGCCAACACTTGATAGGTCATTTTTCCAGCACGTCCCGTTGCTGTTACCTCATGGCATCTGCCATCTTGCTCATATGGCACAGTTTTACTTTGTCCATCTCTCTTTCATCACTGAATTACAGTAAATGAACTCTGTCTTTGGGAGAAACGTAGTGGAGATATGCCTTCAGGGTTCTCCACGCATCATTACACGCATCAATTTTGTTGGAAACAATCACTGAATCATTGCCACATGCGGGTTACAACACATAGAAAAAATAGAATCAAATATTTTCCAGCTTGCAGGATTCACAGAAAAAAAATTAAAGATTTGTCTTCCTTTTCAGTAGAGGAAACTTGCCCACCCAAAGTGATCCACCTTGCCTTAAAATAATGTTCCTAAACCTTTTAGATTAAAAAGTTAGCTAAGGCTTATCGAAATTTACCCTTACATTTTGCAATATTTCAATCAAAAAGACTACATGGCTTTATATAGGTTTATTTGGCAATTCATGTCGCATTTTGACATCATTGGGGCAGTGACTCGCACGGCAGCATAAACGCAGCCATAAAACTCATCTGGAAATGAATACATTAGAACTGGTGGAGACTGAGGCAGATAAAGACAAGGGATTGCTGGGAGATATGAGCACAGGAGAGCACAGGCCCTTAAATATAAAGAGAGGGAAGAGATAATTGGACACACATGTATTGGGGGGCTGATCACAGATGAAGAAAGGATGTAAATCAAGGCAAAAAATAGGGCAGATGAATAACGTATGGCTTAAAAAACACACTGGAACACAACACAGAGAATGACACAGCAAGTAAAACACCGCTTTATTTCCTGAAAGTAAAAAGAAAATGCTGTCAGGCTGCTATTGAATCATTGTCTAGACTCTACATGACCAAGAGTATGGAGAAGAAAGGGAAAAGTCAGCATTTGCAATGCAATAAAATCTATATCCTGACTCCTAGAAATCCAGATATGGAAATCCATGTACCCTGTTGTGGAAGGGACCTGCTCAGGATCCTGGCATCGTGTTGTAAACACCAGATTTGAACCCTGTCATTCAGTTTATCCTTATTGAAATCGGTATAGCGGTAGAGAAAATAGTCCTATTTCAGTTTGTAGTCTGAACAAAATGCACAGCAACTGTAGAGTGCAGGTCAGAGTTCGTATGGCCTTCTCCAAATCTTTGACAGGGCTTTGGATCCAGAAATAGCCCACACAAAAGTGACTGTAATCACACTGTTAAAACCTGAGTGAACTTGAGTGATCCAGTGGATTATATTACTGACTTCAATTTTCCAAATGATTATACGCTGATTAACATGTAGCATTTCAGTCCCCAAGGTCATTCCAAACACTATAACGACTTTACTACTTGCCATTTCACAAAATACTTTGACTTTTTATTAGAATTACTTCAATATAACACATACAAGTAGAACCATGCACACGTGCACAGAGTGCATTGCATTCGGTCAATGATCATGGACGTTCCAGCCCCTGGTAAAGGTTTCCATCTGTTGTGACCAGGGACAATATTATGATTAATTAATAGTGAGACTGATTGTGCCAAATGTTCCCCATGAGCTCAGGTCTTAACATCCAGCAAAGAGATCCCTCAGAGATCCCTTCTCCAAGAAAGGACTGTAATAGATTGGATGACAGTTGCAAGTTGAAGGAAATGGCCAAGGTTCAGGCAGCTGTCACGAGGCATTGGTGGATATTATTTTAAATGTTTTCTAAACAACTGTCACTGGAATGTGATGGGATTGGGGGCCTTAGCCGCAGGCCAGCGCAAGGGTAACGGCGCTGCCACATCATCCGTGTGCACGTTCCTGATGGATTGTTCAAGATTTGCTGAGTTTTCTTTTCTAAGGAGTTATATCTAAAAAACAAAACAGCCACAGTTTACCAATAAGTGCCCCAGAAAAGCCGGAATGGTTCCCTGTTTGGTTTGGCATGATGAATATCAATGCAAAAAGGTTTTATGCGCGTCTATCATTGCCAAATAATAGAGATTGTAGTTGAAATAAACTGAATATGCTTAATGCTCCATGATCAGACAGGAGATGGTATTTACCAGATAGTGTAAAGAAAATGGGCCTGTGGGATTTGGTTAGAGGGTGACTCTGCTGAAAATACAGTTGTGACCGGAAAATGGTCCGCACTTTAATAACATACAGTTATAGTTATGGCAGTCAGCCCAGTCAATTGAGTGTGTACAGCACAACAGCCAATTTTACCAGTTGTTTTGATCCCCTTTTAGATGTCTTAGGGTTGGGTGCTTGGAAAAATGAGAAACCTGTGGGATGGGTGTCATCAAAGAGCACAATGTCAGTCAATATATTATTACCCAATGAACAACTGATATTTACCAACAACTGTCAATTGTCAAAGTTAGAATGGGACCCCTTGTGTACCTCACCTGGACAAGGTGTGAGTGGATTTGGAAACATAGTTCTTATGAGCCCAGGCACAGATCTTAGCATTAAGAGATTTCAGCCTTCCTGTCTACCTATGCAAATATCCTCCAGTTAGCGATTAAACCAGCGTATGGAATCCCTCTTGGACGGAGGAACATACAGTATAAATACATTTGACAGACAAAAGAGCAGTTCGCTGACCTAGATCTACAGACACATACTTTTATATCCCTGTCCGCCCTGACCATAAAGAGTTTTGGTGGTTTGATTTTCAGTTCAGGCCTACCAAAATAAAGCTCTATCTGGACCTACTCTTTCACCAAGTGTGTTTGCCAGTGGGGGGGGGGGGGGGGGGGGGGGGGGGGGGTGGATGGTGATGACTACTCTTTCAGCTCTGTAATTATCTGACTTATAGATTCTGCTTTATTTGAAGGATTGGCTAAAATATTGCCAGGCCCATTTATGACAGCATTGCTCTTTTGGAAAAAACAAGTTTCTTTTTAACCCACGGAATTCCACAGGGTAACACCCTGCCGTGCATAACACTAATTTCTAGAGATGCCTCTCTGAAAGGCTTGTCTACAATGGCAGAATGGTGTGGAAACCCAGTTGGAATGATGAACTCTGGCGGAACTCCTCTTCACATGTCAAGGCACACATGTTCTTGTGATGAACTACAGCTCTTTGCAATGTTTTAGGGTGGGCCAAGGGTTTGGTTTGGATGTGACTTCTGAGAGGATAGTAATGCTACTTGTTTTAAAGGTTTAGACATTTTTGCACGTGAGGATGTGTAAACTTAACATTTTAAAAAAACTTTACCAAACAATCTCTTTGCTTTTCTTTTGAATGCTCTTATCCTAAATTTCAAAACATTTAATGCTAATTCCACTCACATTGGCAGCATTTGAAATCTGATTGATTTGATTTTTGTGGCTCACATTCAATGAGCAGTTTATTTAATTCCATATAATAACTTCAATATCATTTTTTAGAATGGCTATTAATCATCTCAATGCTCTGTTGCACAGCTTTAACATGGTGCTATTACACCCAATTGAAAGCTATTCACACCAGGTCTCTCGGTATTGTATAGGTTTCAAAGCACATTGGCCTGGCAACCTTTCTATGGTGTATTCCTGTTTGTCACCCAGTGACTACTTGGATTGTCTCCAGCTCCCCCTCTGACCCTGATTAGGAATAAGTGACAGTCAACAGAAAATGGATAAGTGGATAACAAATGTGTTTTCATGCATTCATCACACCATACAGACTAAATGCTGCATTCCATGAACAAATAATAACAAAGGAACACAAAAAAAGGATGATGTCAAATTAAAGCATTTGAAAAATCCTTCTTTTCACCTCCATGACGTAACACTGGATCAGGAGCGAGGCTTGCAGCTCTCGCCATAATGGATTGAGATCATGGCTGGACAAATTGTTCCCAGGCACTGTCTTCCCTCTGCCCAACTGAATTCAGAGATCCGGGAGTAAAATAATCCAATTTTTCCTGTCTTTATCTCACACACTCTAGAGAAGAAGAGAGGAGGCTTTGACATGCCATGTCTGCTTGTCATGACCCCTTTTGTGCACCATCCGCCTGTCTGTGGACCCGGCTTTAGACGCCATCCTTTTTCCAAGGCCTCACTGTCACGGCCTCAAATAAACCTAGTAAAAGTGCCAGCCCTGTTTCCATTTTCCTGTCATTCCTTTCCCCTTGTTCTTTCATTCCCTGTGCCTATCGGACCTGAGCCTCTCCCAAAATGAGGAGTCTCTCATGGTGGACTGGTAGAGTTCATGCTGAGGTTGGTGGAAATTCACCAGGCCTCTTACAAACTGTTGTGTTGAGAAAAAGCTTCAGTGGGATCACCAGGATGTGAGTCACGCCAGGCACCCCTGTGTCAGGAATGAGTTTACAATGCGCAATAAGCACTTCTGCTGCGTGCTAAGTTGGTGCGGTCATGACATCCTTAAGCCGAGCGTCGTGCCAGTTCTTCTGCTACAAAGACAAATTGTGCATGCAGAATTTCCTGGAGAGACTCTGAAAATGCTCCCTTGGTCTTATAGCCCGGCTCCCTTTGGGGACTAGAGAGATTTAGTGCAATAAATTTTCCTCTCAACCTTAAGGAAATCCCATCAGATAGTGCCTAAGACACCAGATTAGCTCAGCAACAGGTTTCCACGTTGAATATTCAAGAATGATGTTGGGTTAGCTTCAGAGAGAGCTGTTGAAGGAATTCCACATGATAAGCCGGAGCCCACCCTGGCAACCCGGAGTCAAAACACAATGATTCAGTGTGAAGGAACTTTTATTTAATAAGCAACAGGTGAATCGCTGAACGGCTTTAGTTCATGGTGTGTGCAGTATACTCCTAATATAAGCCATAGTTAATGTATAGGTCAATCTATGCTCTCGAGCACGTGTGAGGGCTCGTTAAAGTGAATGACAGGGATGCCGTCAGTAATTCAATAGCAGCAGGCCGTGCTTTCCACAAAGCCACTTTACGGTAACTTGCTTTCCCTGTTCAAGTTACCTTGTTAAAAGCAAATCTGTCTGAAAATTATGAAACCATTGCCAATTAGTCTTTAGTTATCTGCTTCTCAAACATGATACGCTACATCTTGCAGGTGGAAGGAAGGAAAAGTACCCTGACAACTGACAGGCATGCAACATGATGCATTGCAAAAAAATGCCTCTCTAGTTCAAATGATGATGTACTGTATCCCCCTGGCCCCCAAATGAGCTTACTCACAATGTAGGCTTGGTGAGTCATTAGGGGAATCAAAGTAAATGACCCATGCAGGGAGTACATCACGTCATCCTTGCAGCCTCACCCCTTATTCTCCAAAATCATATTTGAGTCTTCCCCAGATATAATTTGAGGAATGCTTTCAAATACCTCTGTTTACTTAAATAAAAATGCTGAAGTCCTATTTAATCTACCCTGTATGTCTTGTTAAACAGAATATGTCTTCCACACAAAGCTTGCACTGTTCACGGTGGTTCTTGACCATATTCATGCCCCGTGTAGTTTTCCAGTGTTAATCTTAAAAGGCTATATGGTCCCTTGAACATATAGTGTAGCCCATTTATTTCAAGGAGAGGCTGACTGCCTTTTCATCTGATACTGTGGGTGGTCCTTTTCATCGGAAACAAGCATCCTTGTAATCAAGAGATATGGTGGTCCTCCCTGTGCTTTACAAATTGTACATGTTTTTGCATTACCTTAAAGAAAATTTGAAAATTAGCTTAGCGTGAAAGGGGATCTTTTTGGAATACTTATATGCATGCCACATCATTAACCAAGGAAGATTGTAGTTAGAGCGATTCCTTTTGGAAGGTAGGATACTAATCTAACACCTAGTCCAATTTAGGTCAAACCAAAGAGGGACCCTTATCAGAATATGTATAGAAATGATTACAGATTATGTCATTGTTAGATGAAAAGCTGTTGTTTGCTTTAGCTTCTTTCCCCCTCAATTTTTTCCCCCTTTAGTTTCACCTCCCAGGATCTCCTTTCAGTTTTAATGGTCTTGTTCTAATATGTCACACCCATACTTGGCTAATTCCTTTTGGACAGAAATATTTTGTCGCCAACAGTACACATTGTACTCTGCGACATATGCTTTTCATTCCACAGCTGGCGGAGAAAGCGAGCGCTCATACCGCTGTCTCCACCTGTATATCACAAGCTGAGAAATGCGGCTTTGTCTTGGAGATTTACTGGTAGATTTTGGATGATTGTTTGTTTTTCGAAAGATTAAGCAAAACCACACTGATGAATATTAATTGCTTTAAAAGAAACATACACAGAAACATTGCTAGTTCAACGCAATCTCCAAAACTCTGTTATTGTTCCCTGAAAGTACAAATCAATGAGACAAAATTATGCTTTGGTTTTGTCTCCCCACCGATCTGAAATGCTGTAAACAAAGAAGCTTTCGCTGGATCCCTTCCCCTGTTTGAGAAGAAGCGCCACACAAACTGCACTTCAGAATTCAATGCTGAACTAAATTTTTCAGTGCCCTGACCAGCACATAAATCATTAGATCAGACATGAAAAGTCAAATATGGAACTGGGAAAGCATTCAAAAGCAAGAACCAATGCAAAGGTTGACTTTTATCTATAAACTCAAAAATCTGGCAGTGCGTTGACATATCCTGGCATAAACCTTTAAATTCCTGTTCTTGGAGTGTAGGATCGAATGGAGTCTTTGTATCCACAAGTAGCTGGAAACAGTCCTTGCTGTCCTCTGTCCTGGCTGGTCAAATAATGGACATAGGGAGGCGCCACATTAGTGTCACGGATCCAAGTATACTTGGCCAGAGTGGCCCAGATCAGTCAGAAGGTGTGAGACAAATCTACCTGGAGTTGCTGTTGTGTCTATGTAGGGGAAAAAAGGACAAATTCATCAAGAAGGTTTATATAAACAGCCCTGACCAGAATGTAGCATTTTTCTAATAACTAGCCACACGTACCATTCCACTTATACTGTATAAAATGTTGCTAGGACTTGAATTATAGGAAATGTATTGAAATAAAAGCAGCCCAACAAGGGAAAATTGAGACAGGAGCGTTTGAGCTGAGTCTGTGTACAAAACAATGGTTTCAAATGTGAAAACGCCCAGAGAGATGCTGGGATAATATCTCCACTTTGACAGGGTGCAGTTTGCAGCCAACATCCTGGGTGTGCACGTCACTGGCATCGCTGCAACCAAACGTCTCTCTAAGCTTTGATCAATGTGAGGTTTTTGATTGCAGCAATGAGAACAATCTGATTTGATGTTCTTGGTGTTGCAGTGAATTATTCTCAATTGGAGTTTATGCTGGATTATTTTCCTGGAATATCTGCAAAAGGGGGTGTGAACTGTAACTTTCCTCAATTAATGCAACTAGAAATATGTTTGTTACAGCTTATTCCTCTTAAGCTGCTTCACTGACTAAAACAAACCATGGAGGGATCCAAATGGAGATTACTGCTGGAATGTGGTGAAATGCTAACATGAAGGTGCACAAAAGACAATGACTGAACTCCTGTAGAAAAAAAAAACATAAGAGGATGACTCGGAAAATCAGACTCAAAACCTCAAACCACGTCAGAAACTCACCCCAACCACTTCCGGTCATCAGGTTCATATCAGGAAAACTTTTATCACAATATCTCTTTTTCCAAGAGAGATTTTGACTTGTTATATGAATTCTCGGCAGAAATAAGAACACACTAATTCCTGCACACTAATTTGTGTTTATTCATAGTTTCCAAATGCAAACGTTACTATTTTTTCATTCTTTCTCTTTGCCATTGCCAGATCAGGTCCACTAGTGGTCCTCACATTAAGTCCATAATATTTTTCCATGGAATTTTTAGTGTTGTTTTCTTCCTTTTTTGTTTGCTTCCCAGTTCAATATTGCAGATGGTCCTGCCACACACATCTCTCGCTTATTAATGTCCGTCTTTAGAGTTTTTGTCTCAGCTAACTTCCCTCTTTTTTATTTCGGCTTTTTCTCTTGGCTGCATCACACAGAAAACTCATCATCGTAATCATCATAGTCGTCACGTGGAGCTCTCTTCAATCATGACCTGTGAATGTAAATTGATATCCAAACACAGCACAACCTATCATCTGTACATCATGGCTAATAGCAGATTTGGAGGGGTGTTTCCAATAACATAGGCACAGCTCTGAGCAGCCACATGGGTTCACTGGTAGGTCGGAGAGACCGCATGGAGAAGGGAGGGGATGAGCTGAACAGCACCGCAAAGAGAAAAAAATTACGAGGAAAGATACACGGACAGATAAACTTTAACTGTGGATGTCTTTTTTAAAAAAAAAAAACTGGAGATAAGACTATAAACACTGGTGACACAGCTGCAATATAACATGAAAGAAATATGGTCCATAGACCTTTGTGTCAATGACCATAACGTTGTAACTGGGAACCCTCAGTGCAGCTGAGACAGTCCCATATCGTATGTTTAATGGAAGTGGGCATGCAATGCTGTTGTCTGGCATCAGTATGTTTATTCTAGGTTAGCTTGAAGCACGTGGACTGAGGTAAAAGGTCTCAAAGGACGTGTTCTGGATTTTGGTCTGTTACTGCACTCCACGTGTAGTTTGAAAGAGTAATTGCTGTAACAGTTTTCGCTGCCCATACTAACCACCAAGTGATACAGAAATGAACACAGGCCACAGCTCTGACTTTGCACCAATTTCAGTCACAACAAATCTAAGACTTCGGCAGTCAGAGCGAGTTAAATCAGATCTGTGTCCAGGCCGTGGCCAGAAGCTATAATGCCAAGTTTGTGTCCCTTCCTTTTTTGCCCTCAGTTCATTGTGGCTCTTCATCAGCACACAAAATGGGAATTTGGTAAATAATGACTGTCGTGCTGGAGGACATATCAATTTCATTTAACCAACAACGCTCATGTTAAGTTAAGCAAAATTTTTAAAAGCTTTGGTCTACAAAAGACCAAAATTTTGGCTTCCGAAATTTGAGAGGAACCTAATAGCAAGTTAAACAAATTCTTCATAGATCATTTAAATAAAGGGGGCAGCGATTAAATTACATTAAATTTACTGTAACTATTATACACAATACCTCAGATATTACCTATTTGTGTTGTAAAATCTAAGCTTTCTGTCCAGGGTGCAGTTGGTAGATGTTACTACCCTAATATGCTGTATATTCAGGGTGTGTTTTTGTCAACAGGTTTATGATGTTATTAAAAATAAAATCCTTTTATTAAAGATAAAATCATGGTCCATATTGCTACCAGCAGGCACAAATCTGCTCATTCATAAAACATTTTCTTGCAGGTATTGCACTTGAGTCATCCTTTGTCCTGTCACTTTTTGTCTCATGACAGCAAAACCCAAGAGGAACTGCATAAATCCTACTACATCCGGGGCAAGAAGCCAGAGCAGGGGCTGCGCCAGTGTCTTGAGGTGGCAGTACAAAGTCTGTTTTAAGACGATGGTGATTTGTTGCACAGGAGCCACGATTCATCTAAGGTATCAGTTAACACTTTTAACAATGTTTACATGATTGTGTGGAGAAACAAATGATCTAAATGCCGGAGGTTCTGAAATTATGGCAGCCCTGTAGTATTACATCAGGGACTATTAAATTACCCATGGCTTTTCATTGAAAGCCAGATTTTTGTCTGTTCCTCAGATGGAGGATGCCTGTTTGCGAGAGTGCGTCACCCCTATGACTGTCTTCCTACCCCTGCGGGTAGCCCTGAGGTGGAGAGAATGGACTTCTTTGACCAGAGGAGGGGAGGGGAACGTGGGTTGGTGGAGGTTACATTGCAACCACCATCTACTCTCTGTACCTGGGCTCATTCTGTAATGAAATGGCCTGTGTCATGGAGGCCTTATCTAAACAATGGGCCTATTCAGCTTAGAGAGCAGCCTCTGTCAGGACCGGGCTGAATACGATACCTCCGATTCAGGGCTGCAGTCATTCTTTTCTTTCGATCTTAGTATTTTATACTCTGCTTACTGTAGAAATTACATCCTCACATCTTTCCTTTGGTCTGCCCTGCAAAAAAACTGTTCTCATTTGCATGTTTTGAAAAGATATCACTTGTCACTGTTTGCGTCTATGTGAACATCATCTGTGCTGTCAATAGACCCATTTTAAGGCTTAAAGAGCCATAATTGTTGTTAGCACATTGATTTAATTTTGTTTAAACTGGCCAGGTTTGAATGACTTAATCATTTTCCCCAAGCACCACATAAATCCAAACTCAATAGGGATAGAATTAATCGATAGCATCTATAATGGCGGAACACTTCCTAATTTGTTGGTTGTAGCCCTTTTGCACACATGTGGTAGCCTTTGTCAATTCAGGATGTGTAACGAGTGAGTTTAAATACCAACTTCAAAATAATGTGATTACTGGATAAATGAAGTCAGGGTGCAAAGTCAGAACACATTTTTTTCAGATGTGTAAACATACATGCCCCCCCCCCCCCCCCCCCCCCCAACTTGGAAAATATAGCGTGGGTTGCCCCACATGAATTCTTGCAAATGAAGTCATGTTCCAAATTTTACTGCTTGAGGGAAACAGGAAAAACTCACAAGCTCTTGGGTTGCGTGACTACCGAAATAAGTCTGTTTGTCATTGAAAGTTTTGACCCAATGTCTGTTTTTCCTGAGTGGAGGCAGCTCAGACTGCAGGAAACTGGACTGGGCTGAGAAGTGGAGGGTTCTTGGTTCAAGCCCCAGGTGTGGACAACATTTGAAAGGTGCTTTGGTGGCAGGGGGGTGTGCCAGGACACCTTCAGAATAATGATGACCTGCTCTTAAGAATGGTACTAAATGCTCACATAGGACCCTTCCATGAGCTGGTGTCTCTCCCTGGGGTGTACCCTGCCTCTGCCTGTATACAACTGGGATAGGCTCCAGCACCCTCCCCACAACCCCACAAAGGAAAAAGCCATCAAGAAAAAAAATCCATTTTTTCCTTTAAAGTATGAGGCTTCATCATTCTAACCTGATTCCCATCTTGCCATTGATACAAAACAGAGTCTGTGTCAAGCACCCACATTGTTGAGCGCACAAACCACATTTTACACTATCAAATTAGCTTGACAGTTTAAAGTGCAGTTACCACAAACTGTACCAACTTAGGCCATTTGCCCTGAACCGTGCACACTCTGGATCTATAGATAGATCTCGGTATGCACAGACCCACCCTGCACATATAGGGAGGATGAGTTTTATGGGATTTTTTATGGGCCTCAACCAAAATTACATTATTTTGGTTATAGTAAATTCATATAGCAACTCTGGCCCTTTTAAATGACCCAGAGCAAAGCTCCTAAGTGAAGCTTCTTTAGGACCAACAATGGCTACCAGAATTTAGTCCATTTACATTATAAGTGCACATTATTTTAAGTTTTGGCTACTGGTATCAAGCTTTGTTCCCAAAAGCATCAACGAGTTCTAACCAATGCAACCGCAGAGTAACTGCTCTAAATTATATTCTCTCTTTTTTTGCCACAGCTCAAAAGGATTTGTAGTAATTCTATCAGATCTTTTTGCTACCTTAACCTTTGAATATGCGTGTGTTTAGATCCAGGAACTCATCCTTGCACAGACCCAGTCCCATTATCCAACTACTTTAACACAAACACTGAATTCTGTGAAGTTAGGAACTATTAAAACACTGTGTTATTGCAAACCACAGCACTTTGTGAAGATTCAATCTAAGTTCAAAGCATTTTCTCAATTAAATTTGATTTTAATACTTATATCTGAAATTGAATGAAAAGGACAATACAATCAAAACACAAATGGTTGGAATATTACCACACAAATCCAGCAAGCAGAGGTTTTGATAGTCAGATTCAGTTCAGAATGTTCAATATCCATTACTTTTCACAGAAAACCATAGCTGACACAGTCCCTCGGAATATTTAGAGATTGAGTTTCTTTTGCAAACCTGGTGCAATAATCTTTTATGAGTAAAACAGAAGCTTAAACAAATGGGCTCTAAATCGAATCACTGGAGGCTAGGTTTCCTCCATCTGATCCTGTTGACTCTAGTTAAATAAATGAATCTCTGTTTTAATCCAAATACATTAAGGGTAGACTTTCTGGTACGTGCATGAGTGTGTTTAAAAGACAGATAGATTAAGGGTTTCTTTGCCAAGGAGAGTTGAATTCAAAAAGCACTCAATTATACAGTCAGGCTGCTGGAGACATTCAGGCTATTTGTTTGGAGAGTTTTATCAGCATGTCAGACAGCCATGAAATGGACTCCTAATTAAATAGCTGTGCTTGACCGTCTCTGCACACTACTTATGTAAACAGTTTAGAATAAACACAGATAAAACCCTCCAGAGGCTTTTTTTCTACTAAAGCATTGCCTTAACCTTAGATCGCTTGTAGTGACATTCTGTAATTAATTTTACTTCTTAATTTAGATGCATGGCCAAAGTAATGAGGTACGAGAGTCCGAAAACCTGGAGGAATTTGTTTTTCCCTGTATTAAATGTGTGCATCTTTAGTGCCTCTAGTGGCCTATTAAAATCATACATTTTTAGCTGTTCTGACTGTCCCACCTGATGGCACATGTTATTTTGTGACTAAATCATGATCAGCAGCGGAAAATCATATATTGTTTTTCTTGCCAGTGTTTGATGAAGGTGTAGAAACGTAACCCACCTCAAAGACAAGCATGCGATCAAACATCTGCTGCAGTTGGTGTAACGAAAAACCCTGAATTGCTGCAAACGTGTTAGAGCTTTTTAAAAGGGTTAAACACATCGCAAAAATATGGCAGGCTGGAACGGTGCAACACGATCCCAAATTGTAAGGAGAAAGGTCAACGGTGCACCTGTCATGATGGAGAAGGGTGGCGGGGTAATCAGAGCAGCCCTGCCCCTATCCATAGCACTTCTCTCAACATATATTGTCTCAAATGACAAAGTGGTCTTGGGAAAAAAAAAAGCAGTTATCAGGCAAATGCACAGCAGCGTGCACAGTCTCTAGAGTGCAATAACAGCTTGAAACTCTATTTGTAGTGAAACCCTATAGATATGAATGCATGGAAATTCTCCTGTCACTTTCAGATAGAATAAATTTGGGGTTTCTGTTCCTAGAAATGTTTTGGAGCTGCAAAGATGCGTCCATTCCCCTTTAATTATTTCCGCAGAATAACCAGCATATTTCAGTCTCAGTTAAATATATAGGAAAATGACAGCAGTCCTTAAGAAACCAGCACATATATATCTTGTCATGGTATACAATTTGAAGAGGGCAGCTGATTTTTTTGGGACCACGTATTTGTTAACATTTAATTCACTCTTTTTTTCTGACATTATAAGACATAAGCTAATCATCTCCTGTGTTTTCCCATACAAAAAAACCCCAACAACCTCAATTGAAAAACAGATGTGTTTGGTATCTATGGAAGAGACAATATAATAAGGTTGATATATGGCTGATATAACTTTTTGTAAGTATTGCTCACCACCAGGCCAGATTTCCATTTCCACTTCCAAAACGTGTCCAGAATCAGAGCCCTCACGTTAAAAATACAACTCTGTTATTTCCCAACACTCAGAATTTAGTTCAAGTTTGTGTGTGTCTACCAATCCCACAACACACAATATTTCGACTTTGTATGTGGACATATTTGTTTTGGTTACAACATGCAAGTACATTGAGCAAGAGTCGTTTGTGCCAGCGTTGAAGTCTGCAGGGAGAATGTGAGCAGCCCAAGAACTCATCAGGCTTTTCATTTCAGTCACTGATACAGGAAAACAAAGATTTGTACCAATACAGGAACATTATATTGCACACTAGACCTTTTTCAGATCACTGTATTGTGTCTTCACTACATTTTGTTGTTTAATTTTCATAATTTCTCAGAATTTTGGCAATAGCATTTTCCTTTTCTAAAATCCATCTAAACTTGGTGAAACTGTGCTGTAAAATGGTCAAACAAGATGAGTAATTGTGAAGAAGAGGAACAAGAGAGACTGGTGGATGCACAGATTAACATACAGATGTTTAACACTTCAGTGTTTCAGCCTTTGGGTGGTTGGAAAAGCAGCTTTTGGCTGATTCTCTAGTAATGATCTTAACTATGAATGGAAACAACAGAGAGCTACATTTATATACATCTAACTATGCTGTTGGAAGCTACTGTTTAGTTTAACGAAACGTCCTATCTGGTGATGATGGCTTACTTTTAATAGAAGTAGGGGATTCTTTGAAATGTTTCAAGGTTTTAAGATGATTTTTTTTATGCAATTAAAGAGATGGAGGAGTGAAACAGCACAGTTCATGAGGGTTTAAAGTTTCTTTCATTAGCTTTGTCATTGCCCCGTAAATATTGTGATGACCCAAAAGAGGAATCCAGACTTAAAAGCTATCCCGAACACAAACAGAAACGAACCAGCTTCCAATGCTCAGAGTAAAACCCGATTGTATTTGTTATAACATGTAAGGAAGGTACTGGTACATGTCACAAATATGCTTGTACACTAACATTATTGTTAGACTGCCAATAATAGCATGAAAAATAATCTGTCTAACCACAAATTAAGAGACACTGTTACATAATTGAGAAATCCATTAAAGTGCACCGTTTCCAAAAGCTTTGACATCCACATTGTTGCAGCTACTCAAACATTTGGCCTGCAAGTGATAATGTGAGGATGGCTCGATTTTTTATTAATATGGCTGTCTCTAAACTGAACAGGTACAAGGTTTCAGTGAAGCTAAGCCTGATGACTACTGTAAGATTCAGCGGTGTTTGATACCAGATCAGATTTGATAGTCTTGTGTTTGTTGACAATATTACAGCACAGTGGAAATGATGACTTGCGTGCTCATTTGTCAAAGCAGAGCTTTTAACAGCTTCTAAACTGTCCATTATTCTACTGCAGGTTTTACATATGCAGCTATATCAAGGTGCAGTTTACAGTTAAAAAAAGATAACTTTTTCCATATTATTCTTGATTCAATTTAGTAGATGAGTCAAGTCAGTCAAAAAATCATATCATTTTATAATTATTTATTAGTTACAATTTGATTGTAAATATACAGCACATGCAGCAGTGAGGCTGACATCATCAGCATGTGTCTATCCCTTGGCGAAGGATTCCAGGTGCACTGAGGTTAAGTTACACTGCAGCTGTCCAGCTCAAAAACAGGCCAATACAAATGAGGGGTCCTTTGTTGTCTCCTTGCTGACCCTCTGCCAAGCCCTTCGAATGTATTGTACCGATGCATATCTTCTGCACACTGAAGTATTTTGTGACAGCATGGCCGATCTACATCGGTTACTTTCAACTAATTAATCAAAACAAAGTCAGGCACATTAACCTACAGTGACCATTTTCAATATGGCTGGCAAAGAGTTGGAGTATTATTGTGTAAACTCTAATGTCTCAGATTTTTGAATGTGTTTTTCAGCCCTGTGTCCATTAGGAGGTAACCAATGGATTATATATAGAAAAAAGCAAAATCACTTAAACAGAAAACATGATATTATCACTTCATCACTCATCTCACCAAGAATCAGTGTGGAAAATAATGCTTCCTCTCTCTGAAAGAGAATTTTAAAGGCATTGCACCCAATCCCTTTAAATTATGGGGTAACTATATGCAATTTTGACAGTTGAAGAAAGCAGATTGAAAATTTCAACTATGGCAGCTTCTCTAGTCTGTGATACATCTAAGACATGAAACAGCTGTGCAAAATATTCTTATGCTCTGAGGTAACTGTTTCAGGCTATGGTGTCACTATTCATTCTATCTGTTATCCTCATTACAGGTGCATTAACATCCTTGTCAACACCAATATGAGTAAAATAAAAACACGCCCACAGTTATGACTGAGCAGAGAATTGCCGAGTTGTCCTCCCGTCGTGAACTGTCTAACCCCTGAAACTGCCATGTAGCCGCCCAAAAACGTTATCGAGTTTCCACTGAGGGCAGAGCGAGTCCTCACCTTGTGCATGCAAGCACACACGTAATCGCCCACGGTTGCACAGTGACTCGAAAACAGACACACAATTACAAACAAGGGAGCTTAGGGGAGATTTGCGATCTTGTAAAAACACACTGAGGGACGAGCGGCTCAGACTAGTCGTGCTTGTCAGACCGCATCTGATGCATGGAGCTCTTGGGAAGAACTTACGCATGTCAAAATATTTGCGAGTGAAGTTTCTATAAATTAAAAATCTGTAAGAGCCAAAATTGTGTTTTCCAACCCTAAATTATGACCTTAAAGTACGAGAGCATCCCGTTGCGGCCCATTGGACACTGTTGATTTAAAACCTTTGCAATCTTGAGACTGTTGAGATAACTTTGTATTGATATGTTTATTCTTTGCAGAATATGTTTGAGATAACTTATAAACTGTTAACTACAGATAAATTAAATCTTTTAACACTGTCAAGGTCAGGCATAAATCTGCGAACCATGCTGCAAGGAACAAAATGACCCATTGCTAGAGAAAAAAACGTATCTTATGGACTGCTGCCTTTATCGGCTGCTGTTATCTTGAAGTGTTTTTTAAACACATCACCTAAAGCTGGTCTGGCTCATTAACAATCCTCTCTGTCCTCAGGTGTGAGAGAAAATACATTTTTAAACTGCTTTTGGGACAAACGCCAGCAAGACCTCCTCTTTAGATATAAAACACCTGCTTCCTGGCTCTCGGCATGCACTTTTCCACCATGACTGGCAGCTCTGAAAATGGATTCGAGTGAGTAACTGCCCAAGGCAACCAGTAACTATAACCATGCAGTGATTTGGGATACATCCAAATTTTATCAACACTTCCCTTTCCCTGCCCCCCCTTTTTTTAAGGCAATCGAGTCTTTGTCTCTTTGCGTATCAACCGCATTGGGTGCTCAGTTTAAAAATAAAAGAGATTGGATCATGTTTATCGGTCATGATCACAGCAGGTCATTTGAGCTGTTGTCTTGCTATGTGGGTCCTTGAATTTTGATTTTTAGTTATTAGAGGACAAGGCTCACAACTACTAACAGACTTGAAGATAGGTACTAAGCATTCAAAGCCAGAAGATTCCTGGTTTGATTCCAGTCAGGGCTTTTCCACATGGAGTCTGCATGCTCTTCATGATCCTATGCGGGTCAGGTTTGCTTCCAAAATCTTGCAATCTTGGTTTGATTAGCAACTCTAAATTGCCCCAAGTGTACATCCCTGCATCCCTCTTTCCTGATGAGGATATATAATGGGAATGTTATTTAAGGAGTACGGAGGATGCATTTCTCTCTGTAGCTTATCAACGGCAGCCAAACACCAAATAGGCATGTCTTTGCAACTCCACATAGTACCATGGAACCAGTATGTTTTTCAGTTTTCACCAACAAAGAAAAAGAGGGACAAAAGAGAAGTTAAACATATACTCACTTAAAGGGATTCTGTTCCACCCACACTAGGAAAGTTTCTGCTTGGGACAAAAGGCTTTGCTGTGTTGTGTTCGTTGTGTTGCACAACTGTTCAACAGAGTGATACCTAATGGAAATACTTTCCTCACACCATCAGCTTTAAAGTAACAAGCTCTCCCAGTACATCCAACCTGAACGTTTTGAATGAAAATGAAATGGTCTCCACCCTCATAATTGTTTTATCATCATGACTGGAACAACCAAGATTCCTGAAACCATTTGGGCACACTGGGCCTGTGCAAAAAGGTGTGAACAGAAACTTGGCTATCATGTCTACATTACTTCCATTATACTCATTTACTAAGATTTTGTGTATTGTTTAACAGACGAGATAGGGAGGACTAGAATAGACATTTGGAATCAGTCTCTTGCAATCCAATTGTCTCTAGGAAAAATCCAGAGCCAGATCCCCAAAGAAGCACCTGCAACACAGAAAAAACCTTGAACAGGACTAGACTCAAATGGGGAGAGACTCCTGCTGATGGCCAGCTAGTTACTCCTGCTGATGGCCAGCTAGTTAAAGAGGAGGAAAGGCGGAGCCAGCTTGAAGTCCAATGCCCCAGTTCTTACTAGTGGTTTTATTATAACTAGAAACATGAAAGTAGCTATAGTCTATCTACTGTGAGTTCTACTGTGAGCTACTATAAGATCTATAATACTAATTATAGATCTTATAGTAGCTTAAATCGATGGTTGGGCTCCAGAACCTTCAGCAGAAAGACTTCTTGAAACCACAAGTAAGCCGGAACTCAGAGAGTGGTGGAGTCTATAGGAATGAGCTACTCCAGGTAGAATGGGACAAGACATCAAAGGAAGTTGTAGGTCAGGAGCAGTATTTTAAAATGTATTTCGTAAATATAACACAATCTGAAAGACAGGATAAATCAAAACAAACATTCATTCACAATTTTCACAGGACCGCCCTGCTTAAGCTGTGGGACTATGCAACCAACATAATGAGTATATAAGTGACAATAAAACACATGTTTCTAATCAACAACTTGTGTGTACGTCAGTGATGAACACACAACAGTGATGCATGGTTCCTTAAATTCCATTAATAATAATGTCCACTGAGTGTTTGAGCAAACCTAAGCCCTGATTTGGCATTGTGCTGTGTTGTAGAATGTGTCTAAGGGAAACAGAACACATGATGAGTAGCTCAGACTCATGTTTATTTTAAAGTGGTTTGCTTGGTTGCCTTGTATCCAAGTTAGAAAACACACAATTTGGCTTGCATCATTGTACTTCTGCTGAAGCGTGTCAGGCAAATTCACGTTTCTCCTCCAGGTGCAAGGAGTGCGCAACATTCCCTGAATCCCACTTAAAGACAGACCAAACAATGACTGACATGTCTCCACGGTTCCAGTGCTTTCTGCTCACAATGCCTCGACTGGAGGATATTTTTAGAATCGTGCGTTGTTGATGAGTGATGTGCAATCTACTCTTCTTCTGTCTGCCATGGGCAAGTAACTGCTGAGAAGGTACCTAGGACACGGGCGTAAACATGAGAGGTTTCTCCTCTCTCTCTCTTAACTGTCGATACTGTTGGATTACAGAATGAGAAATGGTTTTCAGGTGTGTCGCCAAATTAGCCTTATAACAACAAACACATTAATGCAACACAAACACTGAATGTTAACCATGAAAGCTGCTTTTTCATGTCTTAAGCTGAGCAATGGAGCACTATTAATGTTGGCAGGTCTGTAAGATTCTGTCAAAAATGGCCATGTTTAATCATCTTTTACTCATGAATCTAAGCTTTATACTTGTTTTGATTAGAGGATTAAATCAAAGTTGAATATTTATATAGAAAGAGGAGAAATATGATTGTAATAAACAGTGATTGGACTGACAGACTATATTTCTAGACACTTTATTTCACTACTTGATTTATTTCACTACTTGATATTTTATTTATTTATTTCTGAGCTGTCGACCAATCTCGACCATCTTTTTCAGTATTACAATAGCTAAGTGAATGCCGGACACAGGTCTGACGTGTTATTACAAAACAACAGCAGGCAGGAAAACAATCATTCATGAAAATGAATCCGTTAACTCATCCTCCTGGAAGTACCCGTTAAAATCATTATTGTGTGGAGAGTGCTTTTTGATGTTCATACTTTTCTGATGTCTCTAAAATGTTTCATGTAGCTCCTGCAGAATGAAGAGATAGAAAATGGATTTCCCAAAAGATTAGGGTGCACATACAGCAAATTTACTACGAGGCAGACCTTTAACAGCATTAACACCAGATCAGCCTCCAGTCCTTTTAATCGTTTATTGTCCCTTTTAACAGCATTCCACAGGGAGCAATGATAATATTTAATGACAACAGGAAAACCTATTATTACTCACTTCTTGCACAAAGACATTAATGATGTGCCAAGAGGAGGCAGACATGCAATTAAAAGCAGTTCCTGTCATTTCCATGCAGGTAGTAGACAATGCCAGTGCCTATAGTCTGGAACTATCCAGTCTCCTCAGGGGAGTGATGTGTTTCCTCTCACTGGTGCCTGTAGTTCACCACAAAATACCACACAGTCAATGGGATTGGCCCAAACCCGAAGCGTGATTGAAAAGCTTACAATTAATAGCTGATGGAGACTGGTGGAAAAAATGCAGTGAGTCAGTGATAATGGTGGAGACCCACTTTTATTCTTAAAGCGTACTGTTATTGTAATAATTATTTCATGACTTTTCATGATTAAAGGATAACAAATACCAATGATGTGAAAGACACTCTTACCTGTTAGCAGATCTGTTAAGTATAATTATAATTCTTCCACCCATCCAGATGATTGTCTGTAAACTTGCTTACAGTCAGATGAAACAGAAACTTATGTGGCAGCAAATAGTTGTTAAACTGCCACATGCTTGATGTGTATTGTGAAGAAAATGGTGTTGTCCAAGACATGTTTGTTAATAGAATGAAGTTCAAAATGTGCACGTTTCAGACCTGCTGTAGTTCACCTGTGGTGAACTACACACGTTAAGACGCACATGTTAATGAACAGAATTCACTTTGTTCTGTTACATCTTGCACATTAAAAGCAGCGTCGTCTAACACTGGCACGTGGGTGTGACAGAGTTGCTTCAGCTTGACCTGTACTTGACCCTGTGCTGTACCACCAGACAAGCTTCCATGTGATCACTGATCGGTCATGTCTTCATAGTAGCCCAAAAGGACAAAGGAGACAGAGATGGCTGAGAAAGGACCAGGATATGGTTGAGTGATGACAGAATGGGAAAATAAGGGCAAAGAGAAAGAAAATGCTGTTATGTTTGTGTGTCACCCTGTCACCCTTAAAGAACACACTCCTGGCATAGTAACACCTGACGGTTTGCTCTCCCCTGCCGAGAGACCCTGTAGCGCCTCAACCTACAGTATGAGCCCCCCTCACATATATAATAACAGTGCACCTCACTTACCACCCAGGAAACAAGAGCAAATGATCCATCATAATTGCATACTGTGCATGTTCAGACATAGAACTTGATTAAGGTTCTTTTCAGATACAATTGTTGTCTTTCAGACATACAAACACAGCAGCAACAGTATAATATGTGTAAAAAGTAACCAGGTAGATGGGTAAGTGTTTGCGGAAACTGACAGTTATTTAAAGTTCTGCTGCAGCTAATAATCTATATTTCAGCACTGATCAAACGCCTTTAAATTGTCTTTGTGCACATAAATGAACTGGGCGTCTGTTGGGTTTGATCATATCATTTCTGCCAGAGGAGTTTAATTTCCTTTTAAGAAAAATGATATCTCTTATTTAGATAATGGTCAAAGATAGTAACTGAGGAATATATTTGTGATCTGTCGTTTCAACAGACATTTAAAAATCTAGCCAATAACTGCAACATTATCTCTTCACTGAGAGAGTTGCAATTATAGCTTTTTTGCTTGGGCTAATTACTCTTAATTTTACCCAACAATAAACATAACTTTCGATGACAGACATGTTGACGGGATTTTTTTTCTTCAACAAACTAAGTTCATTTGGGTATACTTATGTGCACATGCTCTGTAAAACTATTGAGAACCAAATGCCGTAAAGAGTTAAGCTAATGACATTGAAAGCAGGGTCATTATATTCAGGAAGTTGTAACATACTGGAGCTGCCCCTGTTCATATCATTAGCCTCTTGCAATGACATCTGTTAATAATGCTGACCAAGCATATGGCAAAATGAAACCGAAAGATTTGGATAAGTTGTAAATAACATTCCCGTCATCTCTAATTGGCTTTTTAGATTGTTAAATCTTCTAATAGGAAATGTGCCTACATGTCAGAGGTAGAATTACGAGCTGGTGGTTATATGCCTCTGTAAGCCCCATAATTGTGAAAGAACAGTGGGTCCAGACGGAGGTCTGAGGTAGTTCTTGCGGTAGGAGTGGATTTTTTTTAAAATATCAATTTATAAAGTTTATTCATACCCTTTACAGATTTGATCTATTATGTTCAAAAGGCGTGAATGAAAAAGTTAACAATGACCGCTCTAATCAAATTCAACCTTGGGTCCATGTTTCTACCAAACCTGGAAAATTGCTTTGTGGCATTGAATAATAGAAAAGGGGAGAGGGCAGAGACAAAGAGAAGTTATAATTGAATTCTAATCAATTCAACCTTGAGTCGGAGTGGACACTTGTGCAACATTTGAAGAAAACACAACCTTTCCAGTCCTGCTTATCCCTGGTGTGGAGCCATTAGACTCGAGCCAAAAACAGCAGATTTGAACTTTTTTGCAGTGCGTTTGCAGTGTATAGCTATCCTGCCATGGAAACATTTTGCTGTGCGTGAGCCAGAATATTATATTTGGAGCTGCTGCTGCTGGGAATGCTTTGTGTGTAAATAGCAAAATCATAAAGCCGGTCTTATCCATGACATATTATTGAGTTCAAATGTTGACTGCCGCACAATAACCAAGAGCTAAGCAACACAGAAACCTATTCCAGAAAATGACAGAGGTTAAGTCATGGCCCCAAAGTGCCTGGCTTGTTGAAATAATGGCCTCAAGTGCGATGGTAAATATTGATTTTGCTCACCCTGTGTTTACCTCTGGAACTTTCTTGGAGAAACCATGACGCAGTTCATTTTGATTCCAGCCAATTTCAAGGGATTAAGACATGCGCTGCAGTGGTGTCAGCAGTAATCCTCCCAACAACATTTGCAAGTGTATGTACATAAGAGGGGTAAAAAGTAAATATACAGAGCGTCAACATAGTGGTCAAAGTCCCCCAAATTATTTGTCACACCTACACAACAGCCTCAAGCTTAAACAATTCTTGGACACTATCCAAAAATGCTTGAAATGGTGAACAATGAGGCGATTCCACCTCGCCTCCGGGCTTATCTGACAATTTAACATGTTTAAAGTTTTTATCGTAATGGATTCAAAGAATCAATGTAATGTAGACCTGTGTATTTGGAGCCAAGAAGTTACACCATCTGCACACATGAGGTCGGTAATGTTATATATCTCCCATCTGACATGCTTACATTTACATTCTTCATCTCTCTCCATGCTGAGTTCAAGTACGTTAACAGATAGAAATCGACAGCTGCATGACAAAATTCCTCTAATATAAATGACTTTGCTTCATGAAAGAGGCCATTCTGTTGTGTGATAAATGAGCACTTTATAAATACCACTGCAGGATGATAACGGGGTTGGGACAAGTGCCCATGATCCACTTAGCGAAACAGACTGTCACTGTTTTACAACCCATATCAGCATTCTCAGGTCCACATGATCAATGAGTCCAGAAAAAAGCTCCATTACTGTAAGCTTTATTATAATTATTTACAATATCTTAAACACTTCAGTATATCCCAACATGTTTGGGTTTTCAACTACTTGGTTGACAGAATCAGTAAACTGAAGATGGGTGCAGATACAGATATCTACACCCACCACCATTTTGTTCTTTAATTTATTCATCTTGTAAGTAAAAGGTTGGCCCCGCTTTTGCCTAACTCCCTCAATTCTTTGTGACCTAATTTCAGCAAGGTGCTGGAAACATTCCTCACAGATTTCCAACGATATTGACTTGATAGCATCACGCGGTTGCTGCAGATTTATCGGCCGGGAATCTCCCTTTTCACCAATTCCGATCTATTGAATCGAGATCTGGTTATTTTGGAGGCCACTGAAGTACAGTGAGAACATTGTCACACTCAGGTAGGCTGCATTGGTTGAACGATAATGCAATTGGTTCTGAGGGGCCCACAGCCTGGACCGTCGGTACGAGGCAGGATGGATCCATGTTTTCCTGTTGTTTAGTCCAAATTCTGACCACCTGACTGCCGAAGCTGAAATCCAGACTCATCAGACCAGCAAGGTTTTTCCAATCTTCAATTACCAAATGTTGGTGTGCTTGTGGGAATTCTAGCATCACTTCCTGTTCTTAGCTGAGAGGAGGGGCACCGGTGTGGTCGTCTGCTGCTGTAGCCCATTTTCTTCAAGGGTCCACATGTTGTGTGTTCAGATATGATATTGATGCTCTGGTTGAACTTCAGCTAATTGTCTTGACCACATCTTCGAGCCAAGATGCAATGAGCTGCTGCCATATGATTGGCTGATTAGCTATTTGTGTACGTAATAAAGTGGATCTAACATATTTGCTTTGGGTTATTAAAAATGCCTTAAAAAGCAGAAAGATAAAAGCATGCAGTTCCAGCAGGAGATGGCAGTTTGTTTGAAACCCTTTCAAATAGTTAAAAGAGTTGACAGCGTGACGCTTTTCTTCAGGCAGAATGCAATCATTCTTGAAAATCACTAATGTTTTCCAAGAACTCCTGTACTTATGTGCATTCTAAAATTCTTTAAAACTGCCACCACAGATAAAGGGATTTTATTTGAAACTGAAACATCTGACAGGTAATGTGCAAAACCAAGAGACGTGCTAGCAACCACATTCACGCCAAATTTAATTTATGAAGACTGGATCAGATCCCATCATTTCAGTCATGCCTTTTGGACCTGTTCCATGTACTTAGCTAGAGGTTCCTGGCTGGCTAGCTCTGCTCTTATAACAATTCTTAAAAATAGTGACTACATTTAATTTAAAAAGGAGTCTGACCTGATCTTAAGCCTGAAACATGAGCAAAAACAGCCGTGGTCTAGCTGGATGACTGAAGAACTTAAGGTCCAAATGGATTTTGAGAACTTCATCTGTTTTTGTTTTTTTTTATTAATTTAACAGCTGCAGATTTTGTTCAGATGAGTTTACAGGTCAATTTGAGATTATGTATGTATTTTTCTTGCACTTGAGTAACAATGAAAATGGAATTACCATTGAAATATGACGAAAAACAAAATGCTTGCCTGTAAGATGGATGACACACTTGAAATTCTGGAGGTTCGGAATGGGGATTAATTTTATTTTCCATGCTAAGTGGTTTGTGTTGTCTCTCAGAAGACACAGGAACCGGTTACCATATGACTGATGCTTATACTTTCACTGACCAGGAAGTAGTCTGCTTCTCCACTTTGAGCAGCTCCGCCTGAACCTAAAATTTATTTTTATTACCTTACTCATCCATTTTTCATCATTATATGCATAATATATTCCAATGCATAGCATAAAACAGGCTCCAATGATTTACAAAGCAATATAGCAGCTGCAAAGTGCAATGAGACTGATAAATCTTTCAATATGCAAAAACGTATGACTCATAAGTACATGAGGGATTGCACAAGAACTTGTCATTTTATTAATTTAGAAGAGATTCATTGTATTTTAATTGACCACCAGTGGATATAATTATACTGTTCACAGTAGTCATAAACTTGTCAGGTAAATGCTAATGAACCATTCAGGAACGTGCACTTGGGAAAATCATGTTAGACTGTATTTAATGCTAAATTAGCAGCGCTATATCACGGCTGCTGAAAGGTTCTACCGGAGGAGCCAGAGATTTTCAGCTCCTTTTTTTTTTTATTATTAGGATCATTTAAAGGGAGTGCCAAAGACTGAGGATGCCACCCTCTTGGAAGAGGCCCCCAGGCAAAAAGAAACATGGTTTTAGGTATCAGAATCTAATTAATCTGCATACTTTTGAGAAGATTATAGGCTGTATATCGTGTATGTCAAGGTTGCGAAATCCATGTTTGCATTCATGCGTGTTTTTAACAGCATGTCACTTGAAGAATAGGATCCCTAAAGAACAGCTCATCAGTGGAGGCATTCCACTGATGCCATTAAAAGCAACTTGGTTAAGAGAAGCGTGGAATCCAGTAATATGTATTTGCATGGGTAGACTGGATTAAATGCCCCAATGACTTTTGTGTGTGAGCACACAGACACACACACACAGGGACACTCACACATTCTCCACGCTCTAAGTCATGAACACTATGTTAGCCTTTAATCTTTCACCTGCTAAGACTGATGTTACCTAGACTGTCAGTATATCACTTGTGGAAAAATTTACTTCTATAGAAATTCTTTGTTAGCATTTAACCTCCATTTTAGGCTGCATTCACCTTTTCCAAATCTTTCATAAAGTCTCCTTGTTGTCTAAAGTGATGCATTCTTCTGACAACTCAGCCATAAAAGCAGCAGAGTGAGGTCACAGGGTCAAAAAAAGTGTTAATTACTGTTGTAAACATGTCGTGGTTGCAGAAACACGGTGGAAAATGTTGGTGATGGTAGCATTGTTGGGGACTTTGTTGTTTAGTTACTTATAAAACTTCACAATAAGAACTCCTGTTTTCTTTCCAAGCCTTTAAGGAGATTTCTAAGAACAAGACATTTACATCTGAACCTCAAGGTTTCTAAAAATACCTCTTTTCTTTAAGTTTTAAGCCTCTGAAGGTTGTCTTTGTTTTGCCATTCTTGCTGGTTGTTTGACATTCAGCTGATCTTTGTGAAACACTCAGTGTCATGGACGATGTGGGTGCCTACCTGTGCCGGACAGGTGCTGACACACACCTCAGCAACAGAACAATCCTCCATTCTCCTTCACTGCAGACCATGGTGTAAATACCTGAGTGGTGCCACAGCAACGCTTGAGATGATGAATTGCCGCCTGTTCATTGGTCGGATTTGGCTCTTTTAAAACGTTACACACTCAAACAAGATGTCGAAGCTTTTCAACATGTCTCAGGCTCTGACACAGCTATACAGAAACACCTCCTGAAACCCAACACTTCACAATGTCACAACACATTATCCCTACTGTGTTCCTCAATTTAATCTTTTTCTTTTGATTCTTTGAAGTGTTACAGTGTTGAAACTGTAATATGAGACTTTATTAACTTTAACAGCTCCTCATACAATTAAAAAAAATAATTTAAGACAGTAGCTATACTATAATTTACTATATAACTGTGTGTGTGTGTGTGTGTGTTTAAAAATGTGTTTAATTAGTTTGTAACACAAAACATTTCCATAAATCCCTACAGTCCATTTATGCAACACACGATCACCAAACACACATTTATCAATAGGAATCACACTCACATATCCTCATGTCTGTCAAATCCATCCAAACAATATTCCTCAGACAAGCTGGAAAACTTAGGCGCCATTCCGTTCCTCAATGCTAAATACAGTATCTCTAACCAGCTTAGCGAGAACAGGGGCCACAGAATACCATTTCTGAACCACTTTTCCCTGAAAGACACTGTTCTTCTCCTCCAAATGATCTATCGTTTGCTGAGATAGTGAAGGTATAGACAGTGGAACACAACAAAACAATGATTACATGAAAGGTGACGCCGAAAATTTTTAGATCAATGCTAAGCAGGCAAACAGAGGCGCTATCTTGAAAACCTACAAAGCCACACTAGGCCATCTGACTCCCAGCTACGCCTGATAGCAAATCATTGGTGTGCACTTCTAAAGATCATATGGATTGACTTTTAAATCTATGGATAAAATAATTAGTTCACTCACTTCTTAACAATCCACATATTTTCAGAAAGGAAATGCTTCATTACAAACAGTGGGTGTCTTCAGAAACCTTCGAGTGTCAGGATAAATCCATATAGTCTGTTGTGAAGGGTGCAGGGAAAGTCACGCAGCACTATAGAAATGTGAAGAAACATCTGTGATGGGTGTATGAGCTATAAAATATTTTCCGTCTTTGTTTTGCCAAGGAGGATATTATTTATTCCATTCAGGTTTGGGAGAAGCTGGAGATCTAAGTAGGTGGATGTGAATGTTTGGCTCTGGATAAAATAAGCAGTTAAACTGTGGAGCTGCACTCGTGGCCTTGGCTGCTGATCTCTCCCAGAACAGTGAAACTGAGGTAGCCCCAGATGCATTTGTGCAGAAATGTTCTGTATTCTTTGCACGTGTTTGAATTTATAGGCCGAGGCGCTTGTCGTGGACATTTTAATTTGATTTATATCCTCTGAAATCTAGTTCCTCAATATTTAAAAATACATTTTATTCCAACCAGAGATGTTCTCTGCGGGGTCTTTGAGTGCAGTTTAACTCAGACATGCAGATATTCTACCTCTTAGAGTCTATGACTTCATTTCTGGATGAATAATGAATAAATAAGATGGAAGCACAGAGCAGAAAAAGCACAACATGTGCCCACTCAACCTCTAACACGTATTCCTAAAGACAGGAAACTTCCAGAATGTCAGAGAGCTGTATATTCACCAAAGGGAACAGAGGATAATAAATAGTAAACAAAACAATAAGTCTACAGTAACATTGTGGCTGTACTTTGGTGTTGCCAACCAACGGACTCAATCATCTATCAATATGGGGGAAATAAAAGGATCTTGCTTTGTAAAATACGATTAACCAAGTTAGAAGGAATTGATAGATGAGTCTTACAAATTGCCTCTTTATATGTCATCTTTCTTGGACACCTTTGGTCCTCTGGCTGAAAGAAGAATATGAGCCTTGTTTGGTGTGGTGCAACAGAGAGGTTCTGAAAAGGAGAGCTAAAGTAGGTATGTGCAAGGAGAAGAATGACACCATTGTGAGGTGCTGGTCGAGGAGTGCAGAATCTTGTTCATCTTTGGAATCTGGCATATTATCAGCCTGGCAGGAGCACAAGGGTTGGCACCTGCCTTAGATATGCCTCGACAAGGAGTAACACAAAAAAACCTTGAGTCTCTTGCACACAAACGCACACAGCGGGGAAAATTGTTAAGATTTATAAGTTACAATCTAAATTTTCCATTTTCAGCATTAAATAAATATGACTGAAGTATCAGAGACAGACAAATGAGCAACAAGGAGCTTTTACATAAATAATGACGTCACCCTCCAAGTGCCTCCCTATATTATTTTAAATATTGAGTGTGTCCCGAACCAATTTTAGCAGCGCTACAGTGATCCCAGTTCTGCTCGTCTCTGTCCTGTTATATATATTTTCTTAGTCTGGACTAGCATTTCATGGTCTACTGAGTTAAAAGCAGCAGTGGCGCCCCAGGGTGACTGTTTTGTCTGTCAGCCACAAGTGTCGAGACTCGCTCATTTTATCATTAACTGACCTGAGACAACCCTCCCCCGTTGTAATTGGTTACCAGGCTAAAAATGGGACCAATTCCCTCCACCATGGGTGCTCTCTTGTAGCCTTACTTTTGTTGCTTTTTCCTCACCATTGTGCCAGTTCCCCCTTTATTCCGTTGGCTCAGGGCCAGACTCACTAACTGTGCCCTCGAACAGCCCCTGGCACAGTGCAGCACCGGCTCATCTGAGAACCGCAGGTGTTCTCACTGGTTACAGCCATGACCTCACCCCTTTCTGCCCTTTCAATGGGCACTTGCCAGAGGATTCACACACCCAGGGGGCCTGGATCAGAGAGATTGAAGGAGGAAGGGGACTGCTTTATTTTCAAGCCAAATACGCAGCATTGTAGCATTGGGGGCCATCATTTGGTAACAATGACACAGCAAAACCAATCGACATCAGTAGGAAATTAGACACAGCTGCGGCCTACATGACCACAATGACACAGCATGGATCTCATGGGGGGACATGTTCTCACTCAGATTCTTTAAAAAAAGGGCTCACTGTTAATGTGAGGATAGGTTTTTCTTTTCTTATATCAGGCCATGATGCTAAACTAACTGCCTCCAGTGGTCAGAGACAGAACTGTATTAAGGCACAGATCCAAGGGAAAGCTACAAAAATTTGGCTACTCTTAAGTTTCTCAAGAGCACAGTCGCCTCCATCATTCTGAAATGCCAGATGTTTGGAATGTGGACTCTTCCCAGATTGACTCTGATCAGATTCTGATAAACAAGATTCTTTGGCCTGATTTAACCAAGATTGAGGTTTTTAGTCTTTTTAACTGTCCTATTTGGAAGAAACTATGGACTCATCATCTGCCGTATTTCAATCCTACAGTGAAGGGGGGTTTTCAGATGCTCTCAGCCAAGACACAAAGATAATCCGTCAAATCATTTTAGATGCTCAACTATGCATTTGTATTGTTCTTAGTAATATTAATGATTAACAACAAAGCCCTTTCCGGGTCTGCAGAGGCATATTGGTCTTATCATTGGTGCCAGAGTAACTTGGAGTTCACTGTGCCTGGAGTTTCATCCTGGTATCAGACCAGCGCAAGATGTCCAACTTAGAGTACAAGTGCTGAACCTCTCCACAAAAAGCATAGTCCAAAATTTGAACAAAGGTCTGCGTTTCCCTGGCCACGATCAAAGGATCAAGAACAACAACAAATATTTCCCACCATAGGAAATAGGGGGACAGTCGGTTTATTATGACCACATTAGCAACGCTCTTGTTTGACATAGCATTTGTTATTTAATCACTTTTTTCTTAAAGTGAAATATCAGTTCAAAACCAAACTACTACCTCCAGTACATTGCTGCAAGTTGCTCAAGAATTTAGGGAATGCTTTTGCTTTAAAGTACAAAGTATTGATAACAGAGTGCATTAGAAATGGAACATTTTTCAGGCGTACCAAGAGAATTTGTTGCGTGCCATCTCTAAATACAATTGTCAGCTTGGTTTTGTGTAAGGGAAAAGGAATGGGAGGGCCATCTGTGGAAATACCCTTTTCTCCTTGTATGACATCAATTTACCTTGTAATTCAAAGTGGAGAACTGGCCAGCAACATGCAACACAGCATCACAATAGCTGCTGCCAAGGCAATGATGCTTAACAGAGCTGTGTAGGGATCACATCACCGAGATCTGCTACATAAACTAACCTCCAAGGAACACAAACTGTAAGCTATCACCAGTGACATGAGAAGAACTTCCTTTTATATATTTAAAACACAACATATTGGAAACTAAATTAGAGCAATGAAATTAAGTGATATTTGAGTTTTCCAAGGATTCATCATAAAATTTATCTTCAAAATTCAGATCGGGCTTTTAGTAATTTTTAACAAAAGGCACAGATTAAAAGTGGAAAAGAGAAAAGTAGTATGGATAATAAAGATTTTAAAAAAAACTAAAACATTAATACCATGTATCATACATGGACCATGTGTGCAAATAGGACCTTGAGTTTATAATTAATCTCTCACTTGTGGCATTTAACAATTTTAACATTTTTGTATGTTGATAAAGCATGTCCTAAATTATTACTTACAAAGAATAGTGGGAAAATGATTACATAGATCTAAAGGAAATCAGTAGTCTGACAACAAAACATGAAACTCTACCTTATGTCAAGCACCAGTAGAGGATAGCAGTGGAAAAACATGGATGTTTGAACGTCGCAAATGCTTCAGTGTTGATCTGGAAAAAAGGTTGACTCATGGCACTATTGTTAATGTACCATAACGGCCATGTTGCCGAATATAGAATGATGAGCATGAGGAATTCTGCATTTCAGCTATGTTTTTCTACTTCATGAGCATATCCACACTTTTCCTCTTGAAGTAAGACTAGTTTTTCTTTTTCATTTTCAAAGTAGTCCATGCAGATGTTCCCAAAGCATTAGGGCTCAACAATAAGCCACTGTACTGTAGCATTAACATAACCCAGAAGGTAAAGGAATGTACTCAGAATACCAACCAGAACAAACAAAATCTACATTGTTTTCCCCTCACAAAACAATATGTTTGGGGTGCTGAAAAGCCAGAGACCTAGCATGTAAACAGTATGACAAGGTCTTGCAATCCTAAAGAAAAACTGTTGACACGTCCTTGGCTCACTCATTTTCAATGACTGATTGGAATCTTGTTAATTTTCTTTTTTTTTTGTTAGCTTCAGCAGTGGCCTGTAGGACTGTAGAACAATGTCGTGTGGTGTTAATTTGTTAAGGTATTTTATCATCTTACAGCAGTATGGGCAGAATTAAATTACTGTCTAACTGCATTAACTTTCCAAACATGAGTTTTGGAACTTTATTTCAAAGATTTAAGACATGATTATTCCATGAAACAACTTGTTAATGATGCTGGAATTATCTGATTACGCATGATTTGAGTTTTGTGTTGATATAATTTATTTCTTCCATTAGGGGAAAAACACGACAGCATTTTGGGAGCTTTATTGATCCGATCTTACTTAGAATTCTATCTGGCGATTAGCCCACAGCTATTAATCCCACTGAATTTTGACGGATATTTAGATGATTAATTGGCATATGCTAGCCAAACCACATTGTTGCGGAGAAGCCTTGCTTAGAATCAGTTCCTCGGTAACCGTATGTTCTGGTCTCTTCCCTTGTCATGCCACGTTTGACATAGTTTGCATTTAATCATTTTTGTGGTGCGAGAATATGACTAATATAATAAATATCGAGAGAAAAAAAAGCTGTTACTAACAGGACAAACTCTGAGAACTGTCAGAAGCGCCATGCACTGTTGTTTCTGTCAAATGTAATATTTCTGAGATAACACATACTGTACACCATTCATGTGATTCGAGTTTTTCATCTGTGATTCATGACTTTGTCTCCCAACAAAACATACTGGTGGCTTAAAGGCGTCTAGTAAAATAATGGAAGAAAATGTGGATAGTTGTTTTCATTTCTTCTTCATAAAATCTTAAGGTGGCAGAAACCTGAAAAGGGTCACATGTCAGCATTTTCAAAAAGTGCTGACAGGTACAAAAAAGGAGCCACTTGTATACATCAGTCAATTTTAACAAAGGAAAAGGATGATTGTACCTCCGTGAGCGTCACCTGCTGTGTATTATTTATCTCCTCAGACTGACATTTATGGGTCCATCTTGATGTTTATGGCCCATCGCCATTTTCTCTGAAAGCGCCCATCTGGCCTTGATTTCTATGCAGCCTGGAGCTTTTTGTCTCGGCTCTGATCCGTCAAGTAAGGCGTGCACAGAAACATAAAGCACATAAATGGATTCAGTTAATGACGACAAAGCATATAAAAGCCTTCTCCATCAAAACATACACACAAACGTACATATTAGCATAATGCATTTCATAAATGTTCCTAAATACTTTATTGTATAGACACCGATAAGAAAAGCATAAATTCAGTCAAATCAAAGGCTTAAAAATAGAGAGCCCTAGAAGAATACATACAAATATAATGACTACAGCAAAGTAACACCCCCTCTGTGTAAACAGAACCACCAATCTATTTTTATTAGTCAGTGAAATCTCTATGGAGATTTGGGGTGTGGATGGAACTTTATCGAAACCTGGCAAGACGTGATCAGAAACCTGAGGGGATTTCCTCATCGAAAACAGAGAGCACCCATAATGACGACAGGCCACTCTGCAGCATGAGGTCATCAGAAATTCCGTTAATGAAACTTTTGGAAGTCAAAGGTCAAAAGTCCTTTCTTTTGTCAAATGCAAGCCTTAAAGAGACAGCTGACCTCATACACAGAAATAAATGTTTTCCCTCTCCCTGTGGTGCTATTGACCTGTCCAGATTATAGATTAGTCGATATAAATCACTGATGGTGCCATAAGCAGTTTCAGGTAAGATATATTTCTATCACTTCCACCTTGGAGTAAATACAAACACACTTCAGGACAATGGTAGAGCAGGCCAGGAAGATTATGAGTCCAAAGTTTTCTTACAGAATATGTAGAAATGATTGATGAGTGGGGCCCCCAGGATCACAGACCCACAGCAACATACTCAAAATCTGCCAGATCATTAGTGCAAGCTGCCTCTCAAACCTGACCACAAAGGAATAATATTTAACAAGCAAGTTATTCCACTCTTCCAAACGTGAAAGGAAAATGTGTTGATGATTTAGTATGTATGGAAACCTAAAGCAGGTGGACAGGGGAATTTTTAAAGAAAAAGATGTGTATGCTTAAAGCATGAATCTAAATATCTACTTTACAATTAGTCTCATCAGTTGGAGCAAAACCAATGTAAAGTTCTAAATATAAGGCCTTCACCGCAGGTTTCACAATCTCTCAGTTATCTTTACCACAGCTGCTCAGTGAGGCTCAAGTGAAATATGCGCAGGTCCAACTATGGCAGCAACATGCCTGAAAATAAATGTTTACCAGCTCTGGTTGCACATCCACAGGCATTCACTTGTGTCTTGTTACCTTCCCATGTCAGCAGAATGCTACTGTGCTCATATGGCTTCATCTGACATGCAGAGGATGCCGGCATGCCATCCATAGCACAAGCATAAGCAGGATCCCCACATGGAATGTTTTTCTAGGTGTCATTGACTCATTCCTCCTAGCATGTTTTAGTACAGGAGTGTCACAGGGCACAAGTACACTTAAATAGTACTGCATATGCAGTACTATATGGAGTACACTATTTGGTGCCCTTGACCTGGTCCAGAATTAAACCAGTAAAAAGGTAGCTGATGATCATATCTAAGAAGAATGTGTATACAGTATCCTTGAGAGTGTGTGTTTAGCAGTGTTTTTGTATGCAGTGTGAAGCATAACATGTCAGGAATAAGATGCGTGAGGATGTGTGTGAGGATGTGTGTTTGTATATAACAAATTACAGAATATCTTCCAATACTAGCGATACGTAAAGTAGGGCAGAAACTACAGTAAAATATTGCCCGACATACTAAATAAGGCCCAGCGCACTTCCTTGGATCATTATCCTCCAGGTTTCATGTGTGTAATCCTTCCGACAAACAGAAGGATTACACAGGATGCGTAAATTCGTATCCACAATTACAGTCACTTTCCGTTGAAGCACTTAAGACTCCTGGGTGGAGTTAATAATAAATGTCAAGCAGGACCAGTATCGCTGGTACCTACCTTATTCCAGAGGTGGTCATAATTCTTTTCTTGGTCAGTATTGATCTCATAACCACGTCATCTGGGATTGTGTTGGAAGTAAAACACACTTTTGTGACCTTGTTTGTATGGACTGAGGAATTGCTGCTGAGGCGCTCAAAGCCATGTCCTTGAGGCGGAATTAAGGTTGGATTGAGTGTGAAGTCTATCAGAGAGGAAAGTCTCCCAGACAGTGGAGGCCAGAAACCAGAATTTCCATCCAGGCCGTTGCTGACATCTTGCCAACTCTGCATTTGTGGGAAAGGAGGGGAATCTGAACATGCCAGAGTATCTGCAGATCTTGTAAAAAATTAAAAGGCACTGAACTTCCTAACTCAAGGCTCTAATTTAAATATACTAAGGAATACTTTCTTTTGCTTGCTGTAGATAGCGGTTGTAGTTTTAAATTCGGAGGCTATTGTGAGATGTTTGCATATGTGACTGGCAACATGATGACATTTGAATGTAAATGTCCCCATAATTGTTAAATGTAATGATTGCAACAGTTATGAATTTGTTTATCCAATCACTTTTATTCGTACAGCATGCTGCACATCTGTTTGCATTACCCAGAGCCTGAAAGGCCAGGGGCAGTCATTCTGGCCAGAGTAACAAGGAAAAACTAAACCTTTAACAGGAAATGATTGCTAACTTAACCTTTCAGCAGCCTCATTTAGAGGCTGAGATTAAAGCTGAGAAATGTCTGTTTTAACACCTCTCTCCCATAAAAAGTAGAGCCCTAGATCTGCATGAATTCTTGAACTGGATCTAACCTCAATGCTAACCCTGCTTGCTGGCCTGTCGAGCAAACTCAAATCCAACCCAAAGGTCCCACATCAAACTCTGTTTTCAGTTTCCGATTTTTCTTCACTAACTGATCCTAACTCCTAAAGTCTTCGAATTTCTTTTCATTTTGCCATTGCTCCCATCCCTCCACTGTGATCTTTCTTCCCACCTGCATGTCCCCCTTGCTTCTTCTCTCCTCCTAACTCCAAATATTTACTTCCCAAATGCTAATCTGTGAAACATCGGCGAGGCTTTGGGCCTTCCTCCCCCAAGGCAGCGCTGCTCCTCCCAGCCCCTCTCTGTGTCTTCTGCTTCACTTCGTATTTGTTCAGCCTGATGAGGTCATGCTCAAACCATCTCTGTTTGGGACTTGGTGTGATACAAGCCCAAACAGAGAGGAGCCAAACCTCTGTTCACACATGAGATCAAGATAGTCGGGGGCATGTTTCCACACATTGCCCCTAGGACTGTCTGTGAGGGCGTGTCTGCCTCTGGGAGAGTCAAAGGTACACTCTGGAGACCTCATCATTAACCTGTAATTATGTTGATTGTGAGAGTGTAAATTATTTCTTTTTTTTCTTCATTTGTACACTTTTGACAACTCAATTGTTTTATACAACATCAATCATCTACAGACATTTATGGGCTTAATCAAACAAATATGGTATGTGGCTTTACAAATATGTATGTGGAGCGTGCAGAAAACCCACATGCAGTCTGTAAATATTTAACTTATCTTAAATGCCTTCATAAATGTGAAACTTCAGATAAAATCGAACATTTTACCGTAAGATTGTGTCATATGTTTGTCTTTGTTCTGAGTCAAAGTAAAAGTGAATGGTTAAAAGTCCTCTTCTTTTACAGTACACACAATGAGTTTAAGTAAGAAAAATAAATAAATAGATTCTATCCAACAATTGTCTCGATTGCACAGTTGTGACATCCTCTGTCCATATACCCTTAAACCAGGTCAGGAAAAACTTAAAACCCTTTTTAGGGAGAGCCACAGATGAGGGATCACCCTCCCTGGGACGGACAGACGTGCAGTCGACGCCACATGTACAGAAAACATCAGCGTTAACAGATGTTAAGGACTTAAATAGAGGTGACAGGGTGAGAATTCAGGTGCAGCACAGGAAAATCAGGCAATAACAACTAACATTGGGAATCACTCGCATTTTCCAAAAACAGCAGCTTTTATAAAATTTCAGATAGTATCAGTTAAGAACTGACCAGTTCACAAATGAGCCCTTTGTGTTTCAGAGAAAATCCGACGGCCTTCCCGTGTTCCTGTTTAATGCAGTAATTACTGGTCTGCCCTTTTAATGCTGCCAGTTCCCTTCTTCAACATGACGTCTTAAGACTCGTAATGTGCCCGTCTCACCCATCACACACCTATTAAACCACACTGCTGTGTGCCTTTGTCCTCCACTCCCACATCCCAGAAGGCCACTTACTGGGACCCATAAACACTTAGTAACACACGTAGTTTGACAATGAAGTGCAAATCACCGTCACAGTTTCTTTTTCTTCGTTTATAGCATGAAAAAAGCAGTTAAAGAAGATGTCATTTCGTTTTTCACTCTGTTGCTTTCAACTGTATTTAGACTGATAGCAAAACTTCTCAAATCCGTTTTTACAGAAAGATGGTGTTATAATGTCTTAATGCCTTTATGAAACGAAGCTTCCTGTTTTACCACTTTTTCCAGTGTGTTGTTGCAGGGGCAACAGGGCAACAATAAATATTTTGATATACTAAATCCAAATAGTAAAATGTCAGCAGCACCAACCTCTAATTTATATTATCCCTCATGTGTAGCTGCAGTTTTGCAGATCGGCCTCAACACGTGTTCCTGGTTTTGTTTTGGTTTCCACCCCAGGCAAATCAAACACTTCTCCTCAGCTGAAGGCCTCTAATGGCAGAGAGCATGAATTCATGACACTGAGTGAGTACAGCGCTTAACAGAAATGAGAAAGTCTCTCCTATCTCCACATATCTCGAGCTGAAGATTTTCATGGATATTGACGGATTTAAAAAAAAAAGTTGCGTGGCTGTTTGCATGACACCCTCTTCTGTTATGCTAAAGGCTTTGTCATGCGACTCCTGCACGTTCTGCTTTATTTAGCTGGAACTGACATTGCAGTCTTGGAAGAAGCAAAGATATAAAATGCATGCCCCTGCCTGCCTTGTGTAACAGCAAACATGTCAGGAGAGTAACTTCATTCCACTTTAAGCGACCACCATTCTTATATCACCAACACTTAACACATTAATGAGATGTTGGAAACAGTCGAGTGATGTGGATGACTGCATGGGTGTTACACCTCCCCAAGCACCCTGGTGTGGTGCTTGGCAGAGTGCTGAGACAGCGCCTGTCACGTCATTTTAGAAAACTATCCTTGTTGGTGGGTGGTCCACCCGTGCGTGTGGGTCAGCGGAGACCTGGAGCGTCATCTCTCCAGAACACTAACATTAAGCCGTGCAGACTCAGATGGGACTATAAGATTCCTTTTGATTCTAAATAGCCTGACATGAAATGAGGTAACTGCGAACCCATCTGCCAACATTTTGATGATCATTAGATTTAGTAAAATATTCAGTGATATAATATCCGTTCACCTTCAAGGGTGTCGTAATCAGCAGAACATTAGTGGGTTGGATCAGATCTCTGGAGATGAACGGGTAAAAATGGATTGTTACAGCTTTTGTTCCTCCCAGCTGTTACAATATGCAGTGAGCTAACGCTTAGCGGAGGTTCGGTCTCATGCTGTCGTTGTTCTTTCTGCCCTTTCTAAGCAGCTCGATAGATTTTGAAACGGCTCACATCCAAACTGTCGCAGACTCAAGGGGGGTTCATCCCAAGCTGTTGAAATGACAGCTGCTCCCTTTAGCCCCTTGTTCTGTTGGTTGGTGCAGCAATTGCAACAGGGTCTCTGTAAGTACAGACCTCAAGGTCATACCTCTGTGTTAACAATGTAGTTAGACTTCAGTTTAAGTGAATTACTTGGCAGAAATAATTGTGCAGTAAGAATAATCCATTGATCCATCTTTCAGCTGCCATTCCCTGGGGCTCATTCCGGCTGCCTTCAGGCGAGAGGCGGGTTCACCCTGGACAAGTTGCCACCTCATCACAGAGCCAACATACAAAGACAGACAAGTATTTGCACTCTCATTCACACCTAAAGGTCAATTGATGTCACAATTCACTTATCCCAAAAATACATGTCTTTGGGCTGTGGAAGGAAGTCGGTGCACCTCAAGAGAACCCACCTCGACATGGGAAAAGCATGCAGTTTGTAAAATATGTGAAAATATTTTTACAACATTTTTTGGAAATGGCTGCACGGTAGGTTTACACGTTCTATTCATTTTATCTGGTCCTTCAGGCAAGATTACAATTTGAAGCTCACAGGAAAGAAACAGGAAAGAAAGAAATTTCCAAAGGAAGAAATTGTATGTCCTTAAAGGCAAAATGAGTTTTTTCCCCTAAAGGACAACAGCATCATATGTAGAATAACCCATATCACAATTCACTTTTGTCTGTTTTTTCACCATCAGAGCAAAGATATTGGCTTCTTTTGTTTAATTGGCCAATTTAGTAGAAGTTATGATAAAGCTGTTGCAATAAATGATGCTAAACATGACCACAGCTAAACATTAAAGGTTTCTGTTAAAGAAAGTGAAGCTCGGTGGATGGGCAGCAGAGTGGATGCATGTGAAGGTTTGGCAGTATTTGTGTTGGATACTGCAGATAGCGGCATTAAATACTCCCATCCAGTGGTGTGCTTTCCCTGACAGTGAGTGACATGTAAGAGTTTTTGTTGGCACCGCAACAACTGTCTCCTTTTTAAAGCCTTAAGTGAAAAAGCAGACTTGATTCTTTGGCCTTCAAAAAAGGATGGGCTGGTGTGATAACATCATGCAAAGCTGACCAAAGTTCAATCCTTTGTGATCAACACCAGCACAGTTGCACTCATTCTTGCCTCAACCCAGCCATTGAAATGGTCTTTCCAAATATTTAAAAGCACTGTCTGTAGAGGATGGTAATATAATAGCAGCAGTAACATAGCCACTGGCATTGTGTATTATTGTTGGCTGTGGTTCCAGCATGAATTAAATGCCTCATAACTGCTAGGGAGGACTGGCAAATGGATGATGACCATGGGTGGAGACTGGAAAGCATGCAGGAATTTAAGTCAGTATACTGGGAGATGGATGGCGGTATACTATTTAATGGCAATGCCCTTGAGGAATCCAAGAGTAACGGACAAGAATGTGAAGGCTGTGCCACGGAGGTTTGGTGGCACCAAGGTTTTTACACCATAATGCCCACCAGGCATGTGCAGATATGAACAGGGTGACCTCTTTTCCATTTACTTGATCACGTATCAAAGAGGTCAAATGCTAAAATGTTTTTATTCAGATTTGGTAAATATTAAAGATACTCTCAGAGACAACTGTTTAAGGTTTTACATGCACAGAAGCACAAATATTGACCTTCCTATTTTCAGTTTCTGTGAGTTAGTCATGGTGGCGGGGAAGGGGGGGAGGGTGTTTTCGAGTCTATCCCAGCAGTCACCAAAGCGGCAGGTACACACCCAGGATAGGTCCCCAGTCCATCCCCTGGGTACATGGATCATTCACTTACAGACATACTAAAGGACAATTTGTAGTCTCCTGGTAAAGCAATGTGCAGGTTTTTGGTCTGTGTGAGGAAAATGCAGTCCCACCACAGAAGGTAAAAAGAGAAAGGTTACATAGTAAGGCACAAGCTCCAATTGAATCTGTGTTTTAGAATTTTCCAACATTGATCGGATGGAGGCATAGCTCTCCTTGTGACATCATTCAGAGTCATCTTGATATTTACTCTGCAAAAAAGTGAACCACCTCAACCAGATCCTCATGATAAGAAAGAAGTGAGCCTTGCCAGCCCATGGAAATGATTATTTTGGTTGCTACCACTGCTTGTGGGAAGATAGACTAACTGGCAAATCCACCACAAAAGAAGATGATAGCATCTTCATCAGTAGTTGGCTCTGCTTCAATCACTGATCCTCTGCCAACTACCCCTTTGGGAGTGGAAGAGGGGAGGAGGGTGGTGGTGGTAGAGCTTTCCCATGCAGTTCTTACTCACTGTGATCAAAAATGAAAAATACACCCATGTCATTGAAGACTTTCACCAGGCCAAAGTATTATAATGAGAATTAAACAGTATTGCTCTACTTTCACAAGATCAAGGAGCGCTAGTTGAGTACGTATTATATAGAATAAATTATGGTACATAGAATTATGGTCAATCCAGTATTTTCAGTTTTGAAACACGAGAATGGAATTAACAGACAATATTAATGTGAGATCATCTGATGAGACTGCAACTGTGCCATGAGCTACAGGTGACTGACCTCCACAGGAAGAAAGAAGGCAAGCGACGGTGCGGAAAGGCGGTGTGGGTTTTGGTTTTATTTTATCTCCGCAATAGCAGAGAAGATCCAATCTTGATCTCAGCTGTAGTTGAGTCACAGAAAGCAGGAATAAATTGGTTTTTCTCTCATCCTGTTCCCACAGAGATCTATTCAGAAATACGTCATAGGATGGGCTGAGTGGGTGTATCCAAACACACCTCTACTAACACAGGACATCCTAGGGTGACCTGTCACGTCAAATGATGAGCTATTTTATCACATGGGCACTGTAATTGCTGAATGACATCACTGTATATTATTGTTTCTAAAAGAGACATTATGTATTTAAACATCTGACCAAGCTCCCGCTGCTTTGGCTTTTTAACCATGTAATGCCTCACTGATAATGTGCACAAATACAGAAACCACTTCCTTTTTTCTGTTGAACAAAGTAAAACACAGCCACACGTTTTTGACTTTTTAAACATGCATTTTTCTAACATCATTCGTGGAAAATGATGAATTCTGTCCTGGTGATATATGACTTTCTTGCTGCAGGCTGACCAAGATGTCAGAATGGAGCAACAAATCATGTGTTCAGCCTTATGTTTTAATATTTTTTTTCACGTTTCCAACAGAATTTACTATGTAACTGTAAAATGCAAACACAGAAATCTATAAAATGTTAATGATGAAAAATAAATCTGTACTCTCTTATAGTGTGGTCAGCGACTCATATGCCTGCCATCCATGAAGGATAAATGCATGAAATTGAACTTTAACTGTTTTATGGTAGTTGTGTAGTTACAAATTGGTATATTATATTACTGAACATATCAAAAGCTCTAATTACAAGACACTTATATCGTATTACAATAAGCAACCCTAAACAATCTCCCTGGTCCTTGTCACGACAATAATCTTTTAATTAGATTTACTGTAACCTAAGTATTCTCAGGTAACAGTCGTGCCTGACCTTTGTGTGCCTCTTTGCACACACACACACACCCCCACACACACACAGACTCACCTATCCTGCTCATGTGGGACTTGTGTGCCTCGATTTGCAAGGTTATATTAACAATCTTCATAATGTAAGCATCCTGTCTACAAAATCACTTCCTGCTCCTGTCCTATGACTAAAGTAACTGGAGAGTTGCCTTTGTGATCCCAGCAGCTTCCCAGGCTGGGCGGAAAAAGGACACATTACACTCTGTTTCCTTCGCGAAACAAAGCTCATGATACCTTACGTGTCCAAATAAACTCGATCTGGTTTTACCATTTCCTTTTTTTTTTTTTTTGACACAGCAGGCATAAGCTGATTTATACAACAATACTAGAAACAGGATAGATCCCTTTTCCAAGAGTCAGTATTAACTGCAGTGTTATGCCATGTCCACATGTCTGTATATTGGTTTTACTTGTATGACTAAAATCTGATGTTACTTCATAGCACCTTTGATAATTGGAAATGGAAAGAAACACTACTAAATCTGGGGTTTCTCAAGAGAATTCACATCTTTCCAACATTCATTCATTCAACAAATGTGTAGCCATTGGTATGTTATTTCATTTTAATTTAAACTGTTTAAATTATGGTCCAGCGTACTACTATGAAACCAGCAGTGCACCTATACAATCTCTGAACTTTTAACGAGGCACGGGAGGAGGTTTGCATCATCAATGCACTTCACTGTTGGAGCAGAGGCGACTATGAGAGGTGCAACCAACGGGCCCTTACAGAGAGGAGGCTATGGGAGGGTGACCAAAAATCAAGAGCGAAAGAATTTGACCTGCAAAAGCAGCAACAACTCAAGCAGACAAAGAACATTTTGGAGAGGCCGAGACATTGAGGAGAAATGGTGGGTAAATGGCGATGCTAGAAGAAGAAAGATCTTGGCCTGGGAACACCAGCCTCCCGTTGGACCCAGAATTTGGCCGCTACGCATCAGATGACTTCACATGACGCACCTGAATACACAGATTTACACACAAGGCTGGCTGGAGCTTCTGAGCCGGAATATTCCAAACTGCCTACTGACATCACAACAGCTGGTGTGAATTTAGCTGCCTTTGAATACACGCACACACGTGCACGTACACACACACAGCTACACAGCTTTGCAGCGCCATTATGGTGACCTCTATTTATTTTTCATTCATTATATATGTGTGCTTTTACTTAGCAGTTTGGTTTAATATTATACAAGATGCATTCATGTGAGGGTCCATTAGGCAGGGGCACTTTAGTGGTGCTGTGTGATACAGCACAGATGAGTGAAGCTAGCAATACTCGGGAGGGTGTGGTGATTGGTCAATAGCATGACCTTTGCAGTGCACTTCTCTCGTCCAGCTGCCCTCGTCATAGCTTGTGAATGAGCGTAAGACAGTGAGCCTGAGACAGTGAGAAGATTCAGTGTTGTGCATCTATTATACAAAAGTATTTCAGCATGTGTCAGACCTTTCTCAGGTCACATTCTGCTAAAACAATTAGCAAACACCACTAGGCTACTAATACTAAATTTGTCTACCTTTCCTGAACAACCTGCTATTGAAATACAGGCCAGATGAAGCTGAACTGTAAAGAACTGTAGTAAAGAGAACTTTGACTCAGACCTTAATGTAAAATTCAAGTCTTTAATGCTAAAGTTGTGGGGTCCACACAGATGTTCGGACAGAAAACAGTGACTTATATATTGAGCAAACTTGAACGCTAAAGTTAAGGATGTATAATCTTTGCCCATTGGTTTTATTGGTTAGCCCTGCTTCAACTAGTAAAACTGCTTTAATGAAATCACCACACACATGCACACAAGATTTCAGGATTCCTTTAACAACCCGTATTTATCACTAGGGCAATAAAATCATGAAATCGCTTACTAAAACATATTGGCAGGATGCTTGAGCCTCGTTTATATACAAATGCTATTTTCCCACCCTCTGTCAGACTTTTCCACTGCAAGGATGGATGGTTATAATGGGACTTCCAGCATCCAGCTATTTTTAATGTTGGAAGAAGACTGTTATTGCACTGGAAGTATCAAGGCCGTTGGATTATTCCACAGACCTGCACTCCAGACGTTATGGGTCTGAAAATAACTGTCCTACCTAGCCCTCTCAATGCTCCCCTGGGGTAATCACCAAGAGCAGCCATCCATAAATGAATGTGGTATCTGCTTAAACTGTCATCCCACCAGTTCAGGAAAATCCGAGTTCACGTAACAATCTTAAGAAGAGGTAAAGTATATCAGATAGCTGAGAGCGTCAGCCCATCCAATAAAACTATGCAGTGGATTTGTTCATTCATGTCTCAATGATTTGTGTTTCCACCATATCTGAGTTGTCAAGCATCAGTTGCTTATGTGATTATGGATAGACAAGTAGTTCACTGGGATCATTTTCCTTAGTAATACCTCCTAGTATTGTAATCAGAGAAGCATGAGAGTTGAAAATCGACTTATTTAACAAATATGCAGCCTTTCACAAACACCTTTGCACTACAACTTTGTAAAAATGAAAACCAGGCAGCCGACAGATGTGCCTGACCTTCGACAGAAAGCTATACGTTATGCACTATATTTTAAAAAACCCTGAATTCATCTTAAATGGTCTGTCATAAAAATGCATAAATGGAAAACTGTCAACCATTATTGGCAGCCCTATTCAGTTATTGTCTGTAAAGGAAAGGAGCTGTTAGCCAGCAGGGCATGGAACTAATTTGAAGTGCTCTGCTCACCTTCTGATGAAGTGTGGAAGCTGGAGCCCTGACGGAGGAATTTTGAATGCACATAGTGCTGCAGGTTCATGGTAATTCTGCATAGACCTCCACTTGAAATATAATTTTGGGTTTATTTTTGAGTTCAAAACCACGACAGTCACACCACCTACCTTCCCTCCGCATGTAATTTTATGTTCAGATGCTAAATGGGTGTGTTGGCTGCTGTCTGAAGAGACAGATGCCGTTGAGGAATGCCTTCACAGGTTTGCACACTGCAGTATCCGTCGTCTTGTATGCTGGAGCACAATAATCCACGTAAGACCACCTCAACACTTGCCTGAGACTAACTGTATTGCACTGTATTCAAAGGTGAGCATGAGGAGAAAACATATGGAATACCAGCAAAAGCATTCAAAGTTTTGTAAAAATGACATTCACAGACTATTTGAAACAATATGATCTAATTTCTGCCATGCTCAATTAATAGCAAACTGTCAGTGTAAAGAACATAGACTTGAAAGAACAGTTCAGTCTGGCAGCTACAGGCAGACATTAACAGCCCCTTGAACAGGCATTGTCAGAAAATTCACAAAGGAGGATGGGTGAACATAAAACCAGCAGGGCACTGATACAGCCCCTTTGAAATCCTTCCAGCCGTCTTGTTGTGCCGATGGCCATCAGACGGGGTGCAACAAAGGCCCCGCTTCTGTGTTTCCTTGCAGGAAATAGCCCCCGCTGTGTCTCATTTCAGATGTCATTCACATGCTGGATTGAGAAATCATCCCACTCCACTGCTTTATTCCATTTTGGGAATGCCTTGGGAGTCTGATCCCCCCACCTCTACATGAAACTTTCCATGATTTGCCCTTTTGTTTGAATGCATAAAACACTTCCCCGATGCTTCTCTTCACTAATATAACACTATTTATTCACCTTTTAAAACTTTAATCAAAAGAGAATTGACCTGTAAATGTGGCATTACGAAAGACAGACTACAAGAAAGGGTGGATTATTCAGTGAGATGGAAGGTCAATCCCTAGTTAGACAAGGTCTACAGCGGGTTTGAAGGTTTGTTTGGAGCCTCATATAAACAACATAATGGCGCAATTAAATGTCGAACTTATTACCTGCAAAACTAATCAACGTCAGCATTCTTCACGATCCACGATGGGAAAGTGATTCTCCGTGTTTGTATGTGGAAATGATAATTTAAACAAACAGTAATTGAAGAAAGACCCTTCTTCCTAAATATGTGCTCTGCATTTAGCCTTAATTTAAGTGATATCTTCCACCTGCACACCCAAATCAGAGGAAGGCAACCTCCTGCCTGGCCAACAGTGTAGGAATGTGTTTCTATTTGCTCAAAATGTACCTAAACAATCCAGTATACTCAGTTTACTTGCACTGATATATTTGTCATTATTATGGAAAAGTCATGTTAACCACTTATATTGTGGTCAATATACTGATATTCTCTACACAAATGCTGCATTTCTTGTGTAGATTTTACATCCTACTGTTATGACATTCAAATCCTGTGTAATTAGTTTATTATTTATACATATTAGGCAAATGTGGTAATGTATATCCAGGCTGGCATTGGATTTGTTTCAGCTGAGGGTCATGTATTGATAATAATGAAGACCTTTTCATGGAGTTACTTGGGGCACATAAATCTGTCACGGGAAATCACATTAAACTTAAAATCACTGGCGGACCCAAGTTGTAACCAAGCAATGTGTTAGGCACCTACAGTCCTGCACGAGATCTAATGTAGCCATTGTCAGCGCTTCCTAGTGTAGATACACAGCAACACAAGTTTCAACATATGGCCAGTTTGAGAATTATGCCACTTCGTCATCATAATCATGTATGAACTTCTAATTCCTCTAGCTACATAACATTATGTGGACATCATCATTGTCCTAAATGAGAAGGACCCTAAACAGTTCCCAAGCTTTGAGCGTTCCCTTCTTTCCTTTTGTTTTATTTCCTTGTTTAGTTATTTTCTGCTTGCTCCCTTTTTGATTCATTAACTATCTACTCACATATTAAAAGGTGTGCTAACTTTCCCTAATGTAACCAGACATTTATCTTCTAATAATAGCAAACAACTGGGAAGAAAAATGCACAAAGGACAGGTCATGAGTCCACCGCAGGGCTTAAAAAGATGAATGTCTATGCTAATTGTCAAGTACACATGAATTATATGTGTAACAGATCTGTTCCTGTGCCACTTGGGAAGCAAACTGAAGGGAATTTGATGTGCAGAGGAGAGAGAGTTGTTTGCTTGCTGGAAAAATGGACTATGTTAAGATGTTTAACACTAATAATTTAATAAACAGACAAGATAATCCTTTACCACACGAGGTAATCAGGTTGAAAAGTGAGCGCACAATGCACCGTTGCGCAACGGGAATGTCAGAGAAACAGGTGGTTTCCATTCCAACTTTACAGCTGAGCAGACCTGGAGTGGGAGAACATAAAGCATGGTGAGCAAATACATCTGTTGTCACGAAATATGAATCAGCTGTAGAGAGGAGAAAGTTTGAAGCGTAAAACCTGGACAGCTGATTTTTTTATGTGTGTCTTTGTTGCCCATATCCAAATCCAGATGCATAAATTGTGCAATGTAAATAAAATGTGTTTCTTTTTTGGAGTCAAGTGTCTCTTTAAACTGAACAGGAGAGGTAATCATTAAAAACAGATGAAACAAGATATAGTTTTCATTACTGGTTGCTATGGACACAAAGGAAGCAGCAGGATGACCTAGTGGCAAAAACACAAGCGTAGGAGTCACTGGCTCTTTACGTTGATAATTAGCTACCTAATCATAATAAGCTCTTCATCTGGCACTGCAATTCTGTATTTCCTTTTCCACCATGTGTTTCCAGTGGTTGCTGGGGATATATAGACTGTAAATTGCTTTTGCAGGAGTTCAAATATCCAGACAACAGCCTGGTTCCTTCCTCCTAAAACATAAAATTGACAATTCTCCAAAGGGTTATGCAGAACTTGCATTGTCTTTACTTGCTAGATTCTGATATGTTCATCTACCAGAGGAAAGAACATTGGAACATTGGCTGATTAAAACCATTTCCAGGGCTTCAGCAGTAATGGAGCAAGCAGCTGGCTGATAATACCATGGACATGAAACCTTCTAATGGATGGGACTTCAACATTTACGCAACTAATTCCTTAACGATGCCTCTGCTGAGAGATTTACTGATGTTAATAAGTGTGTGTTTTGTTAAATGCTCCCATGTATATGACGTAGAGTTACATCAGTTTATCCTGAATTTTGTAGGTTTCCTCTTACAGTAACTATCAAGCCTAAAGTTACATGCATGAGAAACTCAAGCAAACATTTATGTTGGTGAATGCAACAAGAAAAAAATGTCCTTCGGGGAAAATCTTGTTCTTTAGTGAGCTCACAAAGTAGCTGTTTTTAAAAATGTTAGCCCCTAAGCAACACATACCCCTCAGAAATTTCTCAGGAGACATTAAAAAAATTTGATCTGGCTTGTAAAGGCCTAATATCCTGGTCCATTTGAGTATTATTGGACGGAACTGAAGCAAGAACAGGGCAGAGTGTCTCATTTTCCACAGAATGTGAAAAATACCGCGTAGATCCAGGACACCCCAGAGGTCCCCAGTCGATGATTTATCAAACCAGAGATTAGTTTATAAAATTACCTTTAATACCAAACCAAAAACTCAGGATTGAAAATAAATAGAGTCCCCAAAGTTAAATAGGACTATAATTCTGCAGCACCATGGTCTGAATATACAGTCTCATTGCGACAATGAAAGTCAGAGGTCAACAGATGTTGCTACTTTCTTTTGTGTGCTGACCCAGAGACAGTATATGCAGCCTACCACGCCGACTCTTCAACAAATATTAGTTTTAAGTTGACATAAACCATAAGCTTATCTGATTGCAGATTTTCCTTATGGTTTCAGACTCTTGCCAAGAGTTTGACACCGGCTTTGACATGAGTGACAGTTAGAGCTGTTGCTTCATTTGCGGGGCCCCAAGCCGCTCGTAAAAATTACAAGCTATAAGAAACTGAGGTTCAGTTTTGGACTTCTGAGTGAGACGAGCCAACGTTGGTTTCAGACTGTGCTCAAATTTCAGTATAAAGTCTTAATTAGGAGCTTCTGTTGCTAAATCGATAAGATCTCTTCAGCAACTGGCAGAAACTTTTATACACATGAATGGTTCTGTAATTAGACAGTCACAGAAGTTTTTGATTAAAAGTAAAACCAAGATTTCTGTTCTTATGTGATTAAAGCATTTTGCAGCGGAGAGGAATTTGGATGGATAATGTTGGATTTAAAAGAATAAAATCTGAACGCATTTTCACATCATTATAAGCATAACATGGATAATTTGCATGGATTTCTTTCCATGTTATCTTTTTTCTCCTTTTTTGATCTGTTCCAATAAAGCCTCACCCTAGAGCACATTTTAAAATTGACACCAGTGCAAATGTGGCCACCGAGGTAACTAACTAATATTTCTGTCCCCCATAGTCTCCCTTAAACATATATATTTTAACAAATATGCTATATCTCAAAGTCAGTCTGCAGCTGGTGCCACGTTATCATTTCCATCCTGCTTTCATCAACAATACTGAAATAGCTCAAACTGAATGCAGCCAATAGGGACTAATACAGAAACACAATAGCATACCATCAATAGTAACAACTTTATAAAGGGAAGCGCAGCCATTGGCTGCACTCACTAAAATGTGTTCTCCTATTTCATCATCTAAAAATCCCCTGCTGAGCATGGTAAACTACATGCTCCAATAAGAGAACCAAAACAAATGGAAATAAAAGAAGACAAAAAAAACTTTTTTTTCCCTGGGATATGTTCCCAAAAACTGTTATCGGGCTCCCGGTTTTCACACACTTAAGCCCCAGCCAGGCAGGCCCCGTCACTCGCCATCTTGTCCTGAGTGCTGAGAGGCCTGTGCTTCTGGTTTCCAAAATAAGTCATCAACAGGAGCCTCTCTGTGGGATGAGACAAAAGGAGGGTGATAGGAGCCCAGAGCTCTCACATTATGCCCTCAAAACAGCTGACGACAACCGCAACAGGCTGCACTATAGCTTTTGAATGGGTATATAGGACTCTTAAAGCACTTCTTACCATGAAGAAAAGCATTTATGCTTTGATTTAGGCCAAAACAAGTACAGTACATTCTGTTCCCAAAAATTCCCCCAATGTCCCTTTAGACATGAATGGAATATCATTGCTGTCTGAGGCCAGGTATTTAACTATTTAATGTGGTTTTCTGTTCTTTATACACATTTTTAGAAGTATTACTCTATATGCACACAAAATGTTAGAGTGGTTTAAAAGGTCACATCCCTACTCATCTTACTGTGCTGATCGCTGTGATAAAGTGCACATGATTTTATGACTGATATTTAATATTTTCTGGCCACGAGGAGGTGAGGAACATAATCTGTTATGTCTGTTGTCTTGTCACGGCAGGAATACAAAAAAAAAAAAAAACGCTCTTTAGGAAGATTTTAAAATGTACCGTTTTCAAACAACATGAATATTTAAGCCTAAATATTTCTGGAAAGCACATTTAATGTTCCCCAATTAATGATACTGTCTTTTTGTGAATGAGATTAAGTTTATTGCACCAGAATAAAACCCTTAATTGCAGTTTTTAGATAACCCGACAAGAACAGGGTTGGTACTGATGTCATGACATCTGACAATAACTTTCTAACTAAAGACCCTGTTTCTGCAAAAATAACTAAAATGAACATCTGGATTTTGCACTGCATTGCAATATTCACACTGATCCTATTACAATCTGACAACATCAAATTGAATTGATTTAATGTTCAAATTCATTTACATAAAAAAAAACTTGGTGGGAACAGTACACAAGGAGAAGATGTTGGAATTAATTTAGATTAAACCAGATGAGGTGGAGTAGAAAATCATTTACCCCAAATTAAATCACGTAAGTGTTCTAAAACATTGTTCTTGAATCTTGGACATACTGATGAGAGTTTGCTGATTCTGTCAGTTTGTTCTGTGTGTGTATCCTCTGGTGCATTCTGGGATATAAAGGTGTGAATCGTATTAAGTAAAGTATTTTATTTGTGCTGCTTGTGGCTCATATGTTCTCAATTTCCTGTCACAAACAAGCAAGCGTGGGTCGACATTTCCGTTGCAATTTGTCTTCTCACAAGTACTTTAGGTCAGCTGGGTGCTGGACCTGCAGCCCACCAGGGGGGATGGAATTGATGGAATTGCCACAAATCCTCCCACCCGCTACTGTTTCCGAGGCAGCAAATGACCTCCCAAAGTGTAGCGGAGATCTTGATAAGTGAAATTGAAAAGCCAGTTTTTGGATCATCAAGGCTGTGCTCCAGTGCACAGGGGAAAAAAATCTGATGAGTCTTTTTGGAGAAGAATGAGGTTTATTCCACTCAGTTTGGTCTCCAGAAACTGACTCTTTTAGTCGTCAGAGGAAAGATCGAGACACACAGGATAAAGGTACAACCGAGAGGATGCCAAAGGCAGATATAGAGGGAAGAAGGGGTTAGGGTGGCCATCGTCGCTGCAGCTCCTCTCAGCAAGTTCCTATTTTCTCTGGTACAAATCACTGCTATGGCTGGCAGCCCCAGAGGGGAAAGCACTTTTCTTCACCTCATCGTCAGGCCTTGGAATCTCACTCGATTTTTCCAGATGGCCTCAGCAGCAGCAGCAAACTGAGCTGATCCTGCTTCCTTTGACCTGCCCAGTTATCCCATCCAACCCAAGCAACCTAGTCACTACTGGCTGCAACTGTTTGAGACTGGGAACCTAATCCCAGCGAGTCCCTCGCTGGAGACCAATTTGTGAGGTAGTTTGGTGGAAACCGTTACCTCTATCTTTGGCCGTGCTCCTCCTGTACTAGGCAAACATCCTAATTGATTTACGGTTAACAGACATGGGGGGAGGGGAGTTTATTTTCTTGTGTTGAACATATGGAGCACATACATGTGCCCCTTTCCTGGAGTAAGTGATTATTTAAGTTCCAAGTCTCAGGCAGTGCTTATGCTTTTTTTTGATTTTCTTAAAATATTTGTGCTTTAATAACATTTGATACATGAAAATAGCATAAAGATGTTTTATTGTTAAGTTACAAATATCTTTAAATGGTGAAGTGTTTTAAAATGCTTCCTGATAATGACAAAACTTCGAATTTCCTGGCCAAATGTTTCTTTCATTATTTCGCTACATTATCCTGCAAAACTCTCTTTTTGTTGGAATGTAGATTAGATCTCTGGAAAGACTGGATTTAACTGATATTGAAAATCTTTTATCAGGATCACAAAAAGCTTTCAAAGGGTTCAGTTTTCACTTAAATCACTGATCAAACGTTCAACATGGAGCACTCAGCAGTCATTACAAACATCAAACCCTTATCTTATACTTGCATTTTCGACACAGTAACACAATATATAAGAACAAGTTTCATCCTTGTGACATAAGGCAGTGACCAAATCCAATAATTAAAGCAAGCAATATGTCACATAAACACAACTGAGACGTCATCCCCTTTGCATGCAAGGACATCTGTGGGTATTCATTGAAACTTTTGGAGCTTGGGGGACCCTCTCACTTTCCATCAGCTGAAAAGGACTTTCCAGTACGATAGCAGCAAGCTGGAAAGGGCAGCAGCATTAGAGCCAGCTCTTTGAAAGCTTCAAATTTTCCCAGCTGCTTCCATAAAGGAACAGCAGGTCCAGGTGTTCAGGCAAGATCTGAAACCCTGATCGTGAAATTCAATTGTTCCAGAATTGATTTTTTTAAAGTTTCTATAAAATTCCTTTTTATTTTTAAATTCTTTTTTTAATATAATGTAAAATTCTTCTTTAAAGGCATCTATAAGTGTCTAATGCAACAGTATTGCCCACTTGCAGAGTAAAACACATCTACAGGTATTGTTATATGGGCTAATGTTAGCAGGCTAGTGACCATAACAAATAGGAAACTTTCAATATATAATGAAATGTATTATTTTTAGTCCACAAGAACCCTCAATTGCATTGTTTGGTGCTAAGGAATTTATCACAGGGCTTAAATACGATTCATGTGATGGGTTGGATAAAGACGGTAGTAAAACGGTATGTGTGGATTTTGTGCATGTGTGTGCCTGATTTAAGAAGGGGATTTGGGTTAATTAGAAAAGTTCATACAAAGTCCAACTTCCCTGGTTCCATCTTCAACCTGTAACACAAAGACAGCCAGAGTCCACATGCAGTAGCAGGGAAGAAAGACGAGGTGACAGGTTCAAAAGTTCAGGCTCTGCTTTAGACTCACTTTGCATGCCACTACCATTCGGCACACCCTGATACTTTGGAAATGTCAGGGGGAACCTCATTTAGTGTTCTGTTTGGATCACTGGGTGACAGCAAATCTCCACAGGGGAATACCAAAATGGAAATAAGAGGACAGGGGGTGGGTGAAGGCCGGTTGGTGTGAAAAAAGCTACGGCCCTTTTACATCCTCCTTGATGAAATTGTAAAACAGATCCACGATGTCTCACTGAAGACAAGCTGTGACATGGCCCCCTTTTCAGATGTGCTAATCTCTGAATGGTTGTTATCGTCACATGAGATACCATGAAATCGATTCCTTCACCTGTGACCTCTGAATGATATGGGATATTTCCATGTCACAACAGGAAAACACCAGTAATGTAAAATTGTTTGAACAGAGATCATTCCAAACCTACAATAATTGATATGTACCACGGGGGGAGCTAAATTTAGTTAAATAAGCCAACCTATAGTTTGATTCATTGATATATTTGGAGTAGGATTAGAAGCCATTCAAAAATCAAAAGGGCAACATTTCTTCAGGAAATAATGTGAGATCTGAGCAAGCTGATATCCAACTGCTTTCAATTTCATGGGGTTTGTATTAAATATGACTAAAGAATAATAAAGAAGTAAATGAAAAGATTTGTTCTGATGGATGGATAAGGCTGCTGAAGCTAACAATAGAACAAAATCTCTCTGAGAGCTGAAGCATAGAGTGTGGAGCTTCCTGCAAAACTCATCTCAGCTGAAAGGTGGAACTTAAGCCTTTAAGCCATGACAACATTTTCTGGAGAAAATGCATAAAAACAAACCTAAATTAAGTACAATAAAGAAGTACAATAAAGAAGTTTCAGTCTATATTTATCTTATCTATCTATCTATCTATCTATCTATCTATCTATCTATCTATCTATCTATCTATCTATCTATCTATCTATCTATCTATCTATCTATCTATCTATCTATCTATCTATCTATCTATCTATCTATCTATCTATCTATCTATCTATCTATCTATCTATCTATCTATCTATCTATCTATCTATAAGAGAAATATAGACTGAAGTTTCCGTTACTGGGCACCTCAGAGGGGCTTTTCCATATCTTGGAGAGACTGCCATGTGGCAGGTCGGGATCTTTGGCTTGTGTCTCGGCTCCTGACGGACTTTCCACATGTCTGCAGTGGCTCTCTTCCCACCAGTTCACTTATAATTATCTCTTAAATCGAAGCCATTCAGAGGAAGTCTGGGATCATGGTATCAAAATACTGTGGAGGTTCAAGAGTTGTAGAAAACGTGTGGCATCCTGGCTTCAGAACTTTTTAAAGTGCATTTCCTGCATTCTTTTATATGTTTATAAGATTGTTACAGCTGGTCCTAGTTAGAAGACCCTGTATGACTCTTGAACAAAAAAATACTGATTTATATTGTTGTATACAAATTGTTATTTTCTATACTTTAGTGCTACTATCAGGCTTCAATGGTCATTCGGCCACAAGTTCCATTAAACCCTACAACAGTCGTCTGTATTAGGATCTGCTATCAACCACAACAGATAAGTACGTCACTTTTATGTACTGAGCGAGTTTTAACGGTGAATGTGCAGATGATTAAAAACATCTTGAATCAAGGCTAAGGAGTCAACTTTGGGTCAAACAGATGCAACTACGTAAGAGCAGATTTAAAGCTCCCAACTGATAAAAATCATGTTTGTGAACATCTCCATGTGGTCCTTAAAGAGCTATAACACACACAATTACAGAATTTAAAAAAAATACATTGAACCCAGTTTAGTGAAAATAAAATGTGATGCTGGAACTCCAGATGGTCAAAGATCTCAAGGCTAGCTGCTGCTGATAAATGAGAGCAGAATCTGTCTGCTAGATAACATCTCTACCACCAGCTTGGGGTTTTCATTCACAGACTCATGAGTGTCAGATGAGTTCCATGATGTGGGTGTGATGTTCGTACATACATATTTACAAAGGGGGAAAAAAAATGTTTATCTCATGCATTCTGCACATTCTTTTCCAATATCAGAATGACTGATGATGATAGATTCTAGTAAACATTAAACGTTTTATTAAACAAAATACTTAACTCTAGTGCTGTGACTTTCACAAGCGATATAAATATCTCTTTGCCCCTCCACCAGGTCCTGACACTGATGTTAACTAATGTGAAATGTCAAAGAAAGAACAAACAAAAGGATTTTGTTGAATTTACTGTTATTCAAACATCTTCTTTACCAAGAAAAAAATATATATATATGGCCGGCAGTGGTTATAATTTCAATTAATCTGCAAGTGGAATGTACTATAATCAAGCAGTTGATAATTTAGATAGATGACTTTAGCACCATTGACTGGAGCTACCAAATGATTCAGAGGCTGCCCGTGAAGCCTAACAGAAATTATAGCTCACCCTCGAGAAGAGAGCCCTCTTTGTTTTTAATGCGAGTTTGTCTGTTGAACACACAGTAAATGTAGCTTCTCTGGAAGAACTTTTGGCTTCTTCTGAATACCTTCGTCTGGAGCTTTCAGAACTCAGTGTTCAGCAGCTACCTTCCTGCACTGAGTGACACGTCCTTCCTCTTGTCAGACAGCACTTGCGGCGCGATCATTTTCATTAACGTGAGATGGAGCAGGTCGAGGCCACCGCCCTTCTCGGTGTTTTCATTTGGCCAGGGTTCACTGCCTGTGGAAGACAAGTCTGCATCATGCTGTCCCCTCCCTTTTAATGGAGCCCACTTTCTCTGGCAATAACAATGCCATCAGGTATGGTTGTTGAAATACAATTAGATCATTTGAGTCTTTTTTGGAAAGCACATATAATCACTTTATATTTGGAGCTTTTAAGATTCATCTGAACTTTTATAAGTGACTTCAGACAGCTAATGTACATCAATTTAAAATGCTTAAAATATTCCATTGGTTTTCTTACCAGAAACATCCATGCAAAAAGCATCCAATCCAATCTCTCATTTAATGGAACACTGCTTCTAACATATTAAATTCCAATTCTCATTCTGCCTGATTTGTTTTTCTCTTGGTACTTCCAAAGTGGGAGTTGCAATAATGATCTCACACTGGATAAAACACATTGATTCTGATGTGCCAGGAAACATCATGTCTTGTATAGAAACATGAATGTGACATTACGGATTCATCAGCATAGAAAAAAAGAAACTTTTTATGACAATTTGCTGTAGTTACTTTTTTCCTGACCATGTTATTCCTTTTGGGGTCACAGGTAAGGTGCTGGAGTCTATCCCAGTTTCATATGGACAAAGGCCGTGTACACCCCTGAATCGAGCATATGAGCTATTATAGCTATTATAACTTCCTCAAGGGTACCGCAGCAGGTTCGTATCCTGCTTTAAATAACAATGCATTCATTTATAATTATCTAGAAGTAGACAATGGATTTGTTGAAAAGAAAAATAAAATAAATCCAACTAATATTTATCAGAGTATTACAATAAAATGACACCTCCATGCCCAATGAGGTTTAGGTCTTGCTCTTTCATATGAGAGCTGTTCCCTTGTGCATGTTTCTCATTTACTGTATGCAGAGTTTATACTGTGACCTCACATACACAAGACTTATGTTTGTTGATTCTAGCCCGTCCCATCATAATATTGCTGTTGAGGGTTGCTTATTCCACTTAAGATGAAGAGACTGCTGTGTGAACTATAACATTCCATTCAAACAAAGGTTTGAGTGAGGTGGGTCTGTCCATCCGCAGAAAATGCAATGTTCATTTGTTGCCCACAAAACGTTCATGAAAAAACTTATTCTATGAGAAATTTTCTCAGTCTCAGAGTTCATCCGCATATGTTTTATTTCATTGTAAAGAAGAGAGAAGGGGTAGATCCTTTGACATTCCTGAATTATTCGTTCATGGACGATGCATTTTTCTGCCATCATATGATAGATGGTCCTGGGAATGAATCGGTAACATTTTATAACTGAAAACATCACCTAAAAGTTTTAGACCAAATACGCAGGGGGACAACACAATTTTCTCTCTTAAATTATTTTTCTTTCCAGCACAGCAATGTAAGGTTTTTAACCACAATCATAAAGACGAATTTAGATTATTATCAACTCATTTGGTTTTGACATAAACAAAGAAAGTTAGGCAAAGATATTAAGGTTTACTTTCAACAAACTATTCCAAATATTTCAATTCCATTTAATTTATTTCATGCTTTCAAGTAAACATTGATAGATGCCCACAAGAAGAACCATCCTAAATATAGTTTTATCTTCTAGCCATTGCAATAATGCAGCTGTACAGTTGTAGTTAGGGTATAAAATGAACCTTCACAATGCAAAAAAAAGAACAACACGGTAGGAGCTCAGAGGGTTCTTGGTTCGAGCCCCAGTGCACACAAGACCTGGAAGGTGTTCAGGTAGAGGGGGAAGGATGTCAGAACACCTTTAGAACACTGCTGAGGTACCCTTGAGCAAGGTAACAAACCCACAAATGCTCATATAGGGCCCTGCAATGAACTGAGAACTCATTGAGGGCCGGACCTTTGCCATTGTGTACCCTCCACATGATCCCGAAACGGACAAAGCAGTTAAGAAGACAAGAGGACGTGACTCCAAATGTTGCATGTAAAGTTTCTACAGAATGTTGTGCTGTATCACCTGTGTGCTGGGGCCAGGATAAAATATTCTGAGGAGAGGATAAATAAAGGTAAAGGCAAACTCAACAGAAGTGTTAAACCACGTCTAGCCACCATGCTGACAGAAGAACTCAAATAAATTCCAAGTTGGACTTTACAAGCATACAACTGATGCTTATGTCCAGACGGTAAAAGGACAACTTTAATCCCATTCCTGCTTCTCTATTTGAAAAATGTCTCAATGCTTAAATATGGGCCACAAGAGAGAGTTTATGCATCTCATGGGGTAAAGCAGGGGAATGTTAGGCCAAATCTGGAGGTTACAAGTTTGAGGATCAACTTGTGCATGTGGCTGTCTTATATGTGGGTGACATATTCAGAAAAAAAAGTGTGTGTGAGTGGGGAAAGGAAAGACATTTTGGCTGGTTCTCACAATTTCACAGGACTGCTTGAGGGTTAAGAAATGGTTTTAGACTTGTGGTGAGAATTGCATTTAGGTCAAGGGTTAGGGTCAGGTATTTAGTTGTGACGGTTCGGGGATGGTTAGTTATGTCTAACACAAAGTCCTCACAAAGATAGAAGTACAAGGATCTATGTGTGTGTGTGTGTGAGAGAGAGGGAGAGAGACTGAGGCAGAATACATCTCAGAATGAAGTCCAGGAAGTCACACATGAGGATTGAAACATGCACGTTCAGCACTTCCTCTAAAGCAGCTCCACAGTTGAGGAAGATGCAGGTGGTGTCACAGGACGTGCTGGTGAGCAGCAAACCTGACAAGTCTAATCTGGTCTTATCAGGCTCTGCTACAATTTCATGGCTGTTTGGAACAAGTGGGCCATGTTCTTCAGATCTTTGGTAGAGGATATCAAAGCATCTTGAAGGTATGTGGGGCAAATTGTGCTTTACATGACTTTGTTGTGCATTTCTGCAGTAGTGTTTCAAGTCTTTTGAGGAAGAGCAGGGGTCTATACATTACAGTCAAAGACAACAGCCTGTCCTTGTGTGATTAGGGATAGAGGTAAGTGTCAATGTGTGCTGATGGTGATGAAAATACACTTTTGGGTTTGTGAACTGATATCAGAACTGTGGGAAATTCAACCATTGCTAAAGAATTGAATGTTGTCCTGAAAAAATCTTCGATTCGAAATTAAAGCACTTTATTTGGCCACTATGACCTACGTGTGTGACTTTTTTTCCCAGGCAAAATGTAAATGTAAATTGTGAACACATTTATCCATTAATGTTAATTGAATTTCAAAGCTATTTGCTCTGACAGACTTAATTTCTAGAGGTCAGCTTCGTAAATAGTAGACACAGTATACTCCCTAAAGATAGGTGAATAAGCACTCTCCTCATGTGTTTGCACTAAAATTTCATGACCTTTCCTCCCACATGAAATCTCTGACAACCTTCTGACATTCTCAATAAAGAAGTTAAAGTGGGGGCGTCTGCATGTGAACTTGGAGACTTCATGTCACCGCTCCTTTCTCCCATAACCACACCTAAATCTGACGCTATAAAAACAAAAAAACAGCGGGGATGGAGGTAGAATTGACAAGTTCTGCACATCCAGAGCATTCATCTTGGTTAGAAAAGAAAAAAAAAGCAAAAGCAGAGATATCCAATTATGTGTTTATAATCCAACTAAGTGCACACAAGAGGACCACAGAAATGGTCGGCTATGTCCTTGGAAAACTGCTTCAAAAATATAAATTAGACAAACTTTCTCAAGTCATATTTCATACTGTAGAACTGAGTGAACTGTTTAGTAGAACAGTTTTTATCTGAACAGGTTCGATAGTCAGAACATTGTTTCCTTTTTTGAGCTTGTCTGGAGCTCAAATACATTTTTATCAGCTAATTTTTGCTTGATTGTTTGGAATAGCAGTCAGTTTCTGAATGGTGTCCAGTGGGTCAGTGTCCTTGGCTGACCATGAAGATGTCCCCTTTCACTTTACAGCTTTCTGCCCTGTTATAGGGGCCGGCAAATTCTCAGCACTTTATCCTCTTTTGGGAAAGAATCCAAGAAACTTTACGCCCAACAGTTCATTAGTATAATCTGGTACACCAAAGAATGCGTCCTTCTTTTCGACTGTTTGAACCACTGAAACATTATTTATTTTGGCTATTTATACTTTCACAATTGGCTTAGCAGACAACCATTTAAAGGTGAGATAGTTTAAGTTATATTGGGCTTACGTCTCACCTAATGGGAAATGGTATTGTTTATGCTCTTCCTGCATCCTACCAACAGAGGGTGATCAAGATGCCTCCATTTTGAGAGTGTAACTGCAGTTTGATTAGTGTAGCTCTCTGGCATTCTTCTAAATTTACAAGGTTTTTCTTTTTTGGCACCTCAATCTGAACAATAATGAGCAGTATGTTTTCACCCCACACTGATTTATTTAACAATAAAAACAAGAAAAAAGTTAGATTTTAGGTGGAAGAATTCCACAAAATGGTGCGCAGGAGGTCCTTTCCACATTAAAGTGTGTGGTTTTGATCTGTTTTCTCAAACCTCTAAGAATCAACATTGTTTATGATGCTGACATCATTAAATAATAAGCTGTTACAAATCCCAGCAAAGTCTCTTGACATTCCAGAAAGGATAGGACCTGGAATACAATGCCGTGACGGAAGAACTGTTAAAATGCGACTCGTCCAAATAAGTAATTACTGCTGATTTTGCCAAAGAAATAACATCATAAAGTCAGTATCCATTTAAAACGGATTTGGCAAAGTCTGGGACACTATCTCTCTAATGCGAACAACATGAGAAAAGTTCAATCTGGGTTTTCAGCACTTTCAAACATGAAACAGATGGTCTCATTAGAGCGAGCGTAAGCATAATGACGTGTCCTGTGTATCTGACACATGAAGGCAGTGAAACCCCACTTACTGCCAGAATAAACAGAGCAGGAGCATTACTCAGCATAAATTACACATCCGAGGTGCCTTGAAAGTATAAAATGCAACGTAAGAAATGTGGTTTAACCTCAAACTAATCATTGTCACCGTCACAGAAAATGTAAGAAAACTCCATAGGCCAATTATTGACAGCAGAAATTAATAATTGACACAGTTTTGCAGTTCTGAGATACAACTTCAAGCTTAGGGAGCTTAGGTAGCTTGATGTTGCACACCTGGAAAAGCATTTTACTCCTACTATCGTGAATATTCGATACTCTTATTTCAAAGGACATGCACGGCCGACTGCTACTCCACAAGATCCAGACCTCCTAAGTTGCAAAAAGCTTCAGATTCATGGTCTTTGAAGGTTTTTGGGAATGAGACTGACAGTATCCTACTTTTCTAAAAATACTATAGAGTACAGGACTGTTTTAAATACATGAACATGGCATAAAGTATTTTACTGCAAAAAAAAAGTTTTTAAAAATCTTTACAGTGATTATGTTATCAAGGGTGATTATATCATTAGAATGCAGTCCTCATTATAAAATAATCAGCATATGACTATATCACTTTGCTCTAATAAGGCCTTTAACTGCCACATTTGCCTTGTAAATGTAATTTTAATTGACTTATTGATCTTTTACAATTTATGTGTTTATTGTAATGTTGCGAAAACGTTTTTTAAAAAGTGTCTAATAGTTGAGCACATGTCATCACTATTTCACTACTTCTTAAATGATTGGAGTCAGTCTTGATCTCTTTTACTTCCCCTTACAGCCAAGAATCCATCATAATATTTATTTTGTGTTCTGTGGCAAAGAAACTCGCTCTGATTAATGAACACATTTTTATCTCCAAACCACCAATCTGCCTCACAGTGCCCACTTGGTTTTCAGTTAGCATGTAACGCTGGCATTATAGAATGTATACGTATGAGCTTTTGTTATGATAATTAAGAACTTCAAACAGTGGCTTGAAACATTTATTTTTTGTGTAGAATGCAAAGACTGCTTTCTGCTGAGCTCTCTGGAACGCTTTCCCGTTGCTATGCTCAAGATGGATGGAATCGGATTGTTTCAATAGTTTAAATTTGTGCTCGGAAATATCTCCACATAATTAATCATGCAGCTTCTCATAAATGTGCCAATTTCCGAGAGGTGCAGCCATGCAATTTCGATATCAATCCTCTGTCACGTGCTGACATTCTGACACATTAGAGCTCACAGTATTGTGAGATAAGTAAAAGAAAATGTTATTTTGTGCCGATAACCCGGCGGTTGTGTCTTTGACCAGGCCATAAAATGACATTCAGTTTATTTTGATAACAGAAATTGGTTACAAATGTAAAATAAAAAGATAAAACAAGGCTGGAAAATCAATGAATAGCATGAAACACTGAAGAAAGATAAAGGTTAAAAAAAATGAAAGAAAGAAGTTAGTTATACATAAAAAAAATCAGTTACCTAGTCAACCAATCTTCTGTAACCAGTACAGATTTTGTCTCTGTCCACAGGAGGACATTAAACTGATACAAGTCTGGTGGCACTAAATAATTTACATATGTACACAATGTACACAAATACATTATTGTTAGGCAGTTCATTTTGAAGGTGTTCAACAAGATAAGTGAAGATTGAGGAGTTTCGTTGCAGAGTATTTGCCATCCCCAGAGTACACTATTCTCCAGCTGAGAGCTTGTTAATTCTTACACGCTGGTTCCACATTGCCACACCATCACTCCAACACAAAAAGGCAGTCTTTTTCTTTCAGACCTTGGGACATTTTCGGACGCCTGTGTGTGGTCACTTTAACTAGAGTCTCCCTGGTACCATTACATCTTAAAAACAAATGGCAAATAATCAAAAACCCGTAATTGCTCGGCCTGACTGGGTTTGTTGGTCTATTCTTACTGGTTTCAGCGACGCGATGACGTATGATTAACAGCCAAACTCTAACTGTTTGCCAGGTGCTGCGTCAGGCTCTGTTGCCACACTATGGTGGTCATGAGTGTCAAACAATGGCCCTTTTTTGGAGTTACGACCGCAGAACGGTAAACCTGTGAATCACTGTGGGTTTTTTCCTTGTTCTGCGAAGCGCTGTTTGGGTTCAAGGAATTTGGGTCTTTTGCGGTTCTTTTTTTTTTTTTTTTTTTTTTTAAACAAAAGCTGGTTTGGTTGTGTCTGCCCTAGCGATTGTCTTGGACACAAAGCTATCCTCCCACAGCACACCCAAACCCGCGTCAGTGCTTGATAATGGGAATCTTGTCTCCATCTGTTTATCATTGCTCCGTCACTTGATTCGGTCTCAGTCTGGTATGCACACTACATCTTTGTGTGCACGGCAGGGCAGTCAGTGATGTGGTGGATGGCATGAGTAATTTGCTCTTGAAGATGTTGCTTGCAACTTTTTTGTTCTAACGTCACCTGGCCTGGGCTTTTCAGCTATCTTGATGGAAATTATGGCATGACAGAGGGTCAATGGCAGACCCAAAGTACAAAAGTTGAATGTTTTTGGAACATGAAGGAAATTTCACTGTATGTCTGCAGAGGATTGAACTGTATATCATTTTCAACAAGGTCCAGCACAATTTTGAAATTTTTACTGCAGAGGATTCTAGACCCCTTAGGCCATGGTTCCTCACTCTGTAGGGTACTGGGCTGAATGTTGGAGGGTTTTCAAGTGTTGGCCAAAGTTGGAAAATGGGTTTGTACCAGAAGAGGTGTCAGGATACTTATGACACTGCTGAGGTATCCTTGAGCAAGCTACCAAACCCCCAAATCCGCAGAGCACCTGTCAAGTGCAGCTTGCTAACTTTGCCTCAGCTGCCTGAATGACTGTGCATGTTTTCATTGTATGTTCACATGAAACTGCATGTGTCTCGTGCAAGAGCTCAAAGTGTGGAAAAAGTCATTTCCCCTCTGTGGGAATAACAAAGCCTGCTTCTTCTTCTCCTACTGTCCGCTTATTCAAAGTTTTATAATCCCAGGTTCCTGAGACTGTCCTTACAGCCACTGGAAAAAAGCAGAATTAGACCATCAACTGGTTCACACACTCATACACAGGGACAAATCAGTGTTCCTGATTGACATAACTGAACATGGGCACCAGGATTTTTGCAGGGCACTTCAATAATCTGTGCACACACCCCCACCCCCATATTCTCGGTTTCCAGTATTAACCACTGCACCAAAGCAGTTATTTTGTTTGGATGCAGTGGTTTTTCCTACTGTCCCTCCTTTTTCAGTAGCTGCTCTCCTCATTAACAGACGTCATAACAACGGACAAAAGTCTGGATACTTAAAGACGTAAACGCTGCAAGACTGCAGTCACTGTGGGGGGAAAAATCAACATGTCATTATTAAAAATACCACTTGAAATGTTTTAATTTACAGCTGGAGGCAGATCAGAACATCTGGAATGACCTTTGTGATTAAACATGGCACTTTACACAAACTTGAAACTGCTTATGCTGATGAACATGTCACTGGGACTTACAGTCACGCAAAGATGCATCTGTGGTTCTGATGCTTGAAACCCAAAATATTATTATTATTCCTGTATTATGGGAACAGCACCTGCACAGAAGTGATCTTCAAATGAAAGAACATAAAGTTGCATTTGGTTTGAAATGCCAAAAGCCATCAAAGGATCCTTCTGTCTTTCTATATATATTTTTGAAGTTTTCATGTGAATATACAGTGATTAGACTTACAAATTTTGGTCTATGTCTGTCATGCATGACTTCAAGGAAAGATCATTGCAGACAGTGAAATCATTTCAAGTGCCAGTAGGCATTCAAGAAGCTAGAATATGGTGTGACAGGTTTCCTTCTCTGATTGCCAAGTTTTATTCATCCGGTTGTATTCCTCCTTTCAGACTTTGCCTAAAGACAGTGTGGGTTCTGCTATTTAGTAATCTGTTGCTACATGAAGCTCGCAGCAGAGAGGAGCGGCTGGCTGAAGGTTGTTGTTGACTTGCCCGTCACATCGACTCGTGTTTTGTTTTTCAGTCCGTCAGAGTGTGCACATTTGCCGTTTTCCATTAGCTGTGCACTGATTTACTCTTATCTCACCTCCAAGGACAATACAAAATGCTAAACCTGATCCCTGAGCTGCAGGGATCCTATTAGATACCTTTAAAAAAAATATATCCCACCTTTGAGAAGTTGTTTTTAACCCTAAATTTAATGCAAGCGTGTTGCATATGTGTCAGCTGTGATTCATTTAAAACTCCGAACCTACTGTGGTTATTTTATTTAAAATCCTGTAAATAATGCTAACAGTGTGAAAACTAAATGTCACTGGAAAACACTGTTTAATCTCATCCTTTCCTCCACCAGGGCAGAAGAGATTCACCCATTTTTCTAGCCCGTGTTCTCCCTCTCTGAATACAATGTGTATCGTGTTCTTCTCCTTTGTGGCATGATTGTGACATGTAGCTCTACACAATGAAAGATCAGTTTGCACAGACACATTTGTTCTCAGACACAAAAACACCATGTCTGACTTAGTGAAGGGAACAAGACAAAACATGCAGTCAGCTCCGTATTCAGCCAAGGGTTCTCGGTTTAATGAAAAAATAGCCTTCTTCAGACCTGCATCACAGTATCCTCACAGCTCTGTCTGTTCCAATAATTAAATGTATCAATAACATTGATCTTTTGTTCTGATTCTGGGTGAGTTTGTGTGTTAGAGTCCCTGACACTGTGGAGGCAGTGGGAGAAGGAAGTGTGGGGTCTGTGACATCATGTATTTATCTTTAAAGTGGTACATGGTTATTATCAGATTGAGATTACAATCCATTCCCATCTGTTCCTTTCACACCAGCCCCCATATTCCATTTCCACCAAATTTACTGCTACCAGGCATCCCATTCCCCACCTTTACTGGAAATCCAGGATCCTGACAGCAGTAGTGTTTTCAGTAAAGTTCGGGCTTATTGGTGCTGTGTTATCGCTCCATTTTAACCGTGGGGTGAAAAGATTACAACCAGAGCATGTTATAGCCTGTTCTTTGCCTTTTCTAAGAAATGAGCTCATAGAGAGCATTGATTTCCCTTATGCAGAGTAAATGTGCTGAAGATTTGGGGCATGAAGCAGCACTTGACACCTATAGACCCGAAGGACCCGGCTTTTACTCAAATGAGAATTTTCAATGTGAAATCTGCAATTAGTTCCTGGCCAAGTTAAATAAAACGGCTTATGCTCTCAGGAGATTACGGACATTAGCTGCCTTAAGCCATAAAGTCTAATAATAAATGACCGTGCTAACATACATGTCAAAATATTAATACAAAGATTTTGACTTGTATTTAGAGCTGCACTTCTGCAACATTTATTATTGTCCAAAAGTAGTTCTGTAGCTCGCGACCCGGCCTCTTAAAGGATCATATCCTAGCAGCGCTATATCCAGACACGGGGGTTATACTGGTGGCATGAGAGAGACCACAAAACAAAACAAACATTAATTTGGCCCAAACTCCAGATCTGTCCTCCAGCTCCTCAACGGTGTCACAGACAGTTCTCCTCCCTGGAGGAGATCCATTTCCTGAAAGTAGAAATACAGGCTCTTCTGCAGAAACAGGTGGCTTCTATCAGTCTCTGTTACAGGAGCAGCAACATCTTCTACTTTCTGTTATTAAATGTGGAGGCTTTCAGCAGATCTCTTGCAGCTTGCATGCTTTTAGCATATTACCTCCTTCCTTAGCTTTCTTCACTGCCAGTATACAGAAATAACAAATGATGGTCACCCGTGGCCTATACTGTACTGAGTGACTGCAACAGAGTCATCAAACACACCCAAAATACCTGCCAAGGGAAAACTAGGATTTTGTATGGTAGGTCTTGTTCTCTACCCACTATTGGAGCATTTTTCACTGGACCTTGCTCCATCCTCAAGGTGTAGAGCAGGGGTGCCCAAACCGGCCAGGTTTTCTGTCTTACCAGGCAGAAAATGCTTCTCTGAAGAAAAATGAGATCCCAGGTGATCGTGAATTGATTGGACCAAAATCCCAGTTTGATAACGACCCTCAAGAACTGAATCTGGACAGCACTGGTGTATTTTCTTTAAATAGGGCAACATACTCATTGTAAAGCAAACGCACGGGTTTGGAAATTGAATTTTCAGAAAGAATGACCAATTATGTCTCTGTCCAATTTGTATTAAACTGATGATCTTCATTTTTTGCACTTGATGACAGAGACCTTTGAATTGCTCCAGAGACACAACAAGGAGCTAAATTGTGGGTTTAATTTTGGAAAGATATGACTGAATGTGCATTTATGGTCCAGGTTACCATAGGGCACTACCTGTGCTACAATGGACTGGGCCAGTCAAAGGTAACCCTAACCCTAACCCATACTAGAGTACATTGCGCATATTTCCAGCAGGCTATTATTTTATCATGACTGTAGGAGAGTACAAGTTCTGTGGATTTTGAAGAGAAACCCTGAAATAGGAAACCCATGCATGACACACAAAATGTGCTGTTAAACTCATTATTTTGCATGAGATGGGATCTGTGACTGATATCCAAATAAAAGGGAAGAAGAAATGGAGCAGTGCAGGAGCTAAGAGAATAAAGGGCATCACATTGGTGTAATGGCATCGAAGTGAATTCATAGATTATTTGTGACCTAATAACATGCTGACAAGGTTTAGTCAAGGTCTTATTAAAGTCAGGATGCAGGATTATACAGTGTCAACTGTCTGCTTGCCAGTTTTATCGCGTGAGTTGCAGGTGTGAATGTATTTAATTGAGGAGGATGTTTTTGGAAAGCTCTGGGAATGTTTAGTATTCCATTGGATTTAGATTGTAAGAATTAATTAATTTCTGGGGGGGGGCGATTTGGAACAGCTTGTAAAACTTTTACTGGATCACATCATCTAGAAACAAAGAATGTGGCGCCCATCCAGAAGTCCAGGAAGGTTTTGGTTACTGTGAAACGGGAAAGAGAAATAAATTGCACCCCCTCACTTCAGTGCACATTATACAATTAATGCTGATCAAAACGTAAATCTCACCCGGTGGGAGAATGGGGTTAGTCATGAGGAGTATCATTAGCGTGTCATTGCAATTTATTTCCTCTTTGCGTGCTATCAGTATGACTAATCTAATTAGCCTCAGAGTTTAATGAACTGCACTGTGCTGAACTTGAAAAAAAAATTCCATAACACTCCAAAATGAGGAAGATCTTAGCAATAACATACAGGAGGCCTGTGTGTGTGTGTGTGTATGTGTGTGTGTATATATGTGTATATATGTACATTTGATTAAATGAAAAGAAACACTGGTTGTAGGTTTTCGTGTTATTTGTCGGCTGATTGTGGAGGAGAAGGGCCTACGTTTTATGCCCCATACATGAGAACAGCAGCCAACCCCTTAACCAGCGCTGGATCAATTTAAAACGACAAAACTTTCCCCCAACAAATCCAGCAACCACAAAGACAGATTTCGAGGAAAAAAAAACAACAAATACAGCAAAGTAACTTTGCAGGAATAAAGGCTGCGTTTCGCAGCAGAGAGCAGTCAGCGTGTCAGCACTTTTTGATCGAGTGGCTCATCACGTCTTGTTGTGGCTTGCCAACACGCAGTGCTTGAGGTGCTATGTGAGCCTGTCACGGGAGGAGCAGATAGTGATTTACATGCTGGGTCTTCATGGCACAGAGGCGCTAAGCTAGCTGGAGAAGCAGCATGCATCTGCAGCAGCATGCTCGTTAAGCATGAGAGATGTTTAAACAGGTTGAACGGGTCAACTTGCACGCGTGATATACTGTATGACTGTATGAAGTTTTGAGCAACCTAATAACATGCTGAGCTATTTCTGCACTATTCTGCACGTGCAACTGGTGGTCTGTGTGCCATATGACATAACATTCGATTTAGGATGTGGGTACCTTACAATTTTATGTCTTGAAATACACATCTGGCCAGTAAACTTGGATTCTTGTCTTTACAATCAACTGTTTAGAAACCATTTAGCAATCGATAAACCCTCCCTCTACCTAAAAACTACAGCGACCTCTTAAGATATAGCTTTAATTCCCAAACTGGTGATTTAAAAACGTGTACCGGAAGTCCTGACTGACTCATAAAGTTCAGAAAACATTACACGGTGAGTTTTACCACGTGGCTGCATCATGGTGGACATTTGTCACTGGTGGATCATGTTAACTGGGCCACTAAATATGCCCTTGATAAATATCCTGACTCAGTCATGAGACAGAAAGCTGCACATGTTGTCAAACCAATAGATGCTAAAGACATTAGTTCCTACTTACCGAAATGTTGACTGCCTTTCTCCGATTGAAATATTTTTCTTCAGCAAATTTTACTTTGATTTATTTAATGTGTTGCTCTATCGGTAGGATCTAGTTGATTTACTGGCATCTTTTATGTACACTGCTAACAAATGCAACAGGGGTTTTGAATTTTAAGAATAAAAGCTTGGGTTTTCATCCAGAGGAAAAGGCATCTGGGAGAAGTGGCACTCACTCGATGTGCTACACTTGGTCCAGAACTTCTGTTGTAGCCCCGCTTGACCATGTTAATGACAAAATTGTTTGCAGACTGGAGTGAAATGTGAAATGTTTCTCTTTGATACTCTTATCTCCTAAGCTTTCCCATTCGACCTCATCCTTGGCTGGTGTATGGTCTGCTCCAGATCACAGAAACAGATGTTGTGCAGGGTGTCCCCCTCTGAAAGGGACCTATTGTTGGGGATTAGAAGGAGAGCATGTGTCCAGCCCGGGCTAAGGGTCAGGTTAGGCAAAAGGCAGCAGCTTCCACCAGTCCTGACCTTTTAAATGAGTGCAATGTGACATAATGCATGGGTCAGCAGTCGCATGCTGAAAGTAGGCCCACATGTTGACAGCGACCCATGACCCCCACTGCTCTGACCCAGCCCAAGCCTCAGCCGTGAAGTGTGGCCACTCACATTCTGGAATAACAACCCCCTGAGATTTCTGGGTAATTAGGGGACCAATCAAAGAGGCTTTGGGGCTGACCTGAAATAGGGATTCTTATGGGGCGCAGACACGTCCTGCCAATAGAAATAAACATGCCTTAGCTCTGCTTTTTGTCGTCATGGATGAAGGTTTAATACTTAACCTGGTTCAAGTGCCAAATCCTACATCACAGTATCAGTACAGTTCCAGAGACCAATCATTGCTTCCAGGCTTTTGCGATTGCTGCTGCTAAAAATATTTTTTCTCTCCTGCCTCAGAATTTGAATACAAATGTTGAATGTCTGTGAATTACAACATCACAAATTCCCGGAGGGGTTAATTAACGTTTGCACGGAGCAGCCGAACTCATCAGCCATTTGTAAACAAAAGCTAGAAATGGTGCTTGATTTGTGGTCTGATTTATGACCCTCACTAATAATATTATCTGAAGACAGCTGAATATGAAATAGCTTGAACTGTTTTTTTGTTTTTATTATGAATCACAGTTTCCCTGTTAATAGTACCAAACCTTTATCCTCACGTACTTTCATTAAAACAATAATATTTACCAGCGGTTCAGGGCTCCAGGATGTTACATGATAAATGTTGGGTGTCCCATGACAAATCTCCTGGCATTTGTTTAAAGCTGGAGAAAAGCTGATGCACTCTGCAGAGCCCAAAACACAGTGGAGGTTTTTCCTGACTTAATAATGTCAACACGGCGGCCCTCGCACAAACCAGATGGAGCCACTTTATTTGCCGGCCTGATTGCACCTACTCAAGTTTATCTCCTGCCGCTCACATGGTGGAGAGGCTGACGGGGTAATTTACAGTGCCGCTAAGACCGTGGTAACCCCTCTTCTGCGTAACGCAGCCCATAAAAACACCACAGCGTCATCAGAGAGCATAAATTCTAGTAAATGAAGCCACCCCTCCCTTAGCTTTCTGTCCTATACCACAAATGGTAATTTCATTTTAACAGTTGCTTATCTTAAATGTCACCTCCTTTTTTTCCCCAACCGCTGATGAAACATGTAAAAATGAGACTTACTTTTTAAAGATTTGGCTATCGCTCATTTCACAACACTATATATACTTAAATCATATTTATGGAACAGCTACGGTACTTTAAAATGTTAACAGTACATAAAATATTCAACAAAACAAAGAAGTTGGCAGTGATTTTAGTGTCTGCAGCCAAGAGGTATCTAATATATATATCATATTTGAAAGGATACAGGGCCCAACTTATAGGCTTAAATCCACACCAAAATTTAAAATTGTCTCACTCAACTGGTTAAATCTGCTCTGCTCACAGCAGCATACACACTTGCAGACACACAGATACAATCATACCTCTAATTCTCTCACTGCACAATATTCATGGCGGTGATGCCAGCGTTACCCGTCAAAAATGTGGACATATAACATTGTTGAGATAATGGTGACAAGAGTCTCTGCATCTAGATCAGGGTGATAAGTAATAGGAAGACTCCCATGTGGATCTCTTCAGGTTTCACTGAAATGTAACGTTATATAAGGTAGATGTCCAATCTAAACACCTGTCATTAAGTTTAGCTGCTCCAGTGAGCAAACCCAGCACAGAAATGGACAAAAAAGAAGCAGAACCGGATGATTAACGCGATCTCCCTCTGGAATGATCATGATAATGAGCAAAACATCTATAGGAATGCATCACACATTAAGAAATTACTCGGACATAGAAAAAAATGATTGTGACGTGACTTGAAACAGTAATAGTCAGCTGGAAATGTTTTATGTGCAGCCATTCAGCTGACAGCTGGTGCTAATGGAAAAATCTGTTGCATTTCCACTGAAGAAATATTCCCCACTCTCCCTTCCAATGAATCATCTCAGAGCGCTTTTACATGTAATTTCATTCGCTGAAGCGGAGCCACTTCTGTCCACCTCCACTCCAAACAGAAAAAAAAGTGACAGATCTCCCAGATTGTGTCATTTTCTGTTAGCAGCAGTCGTCCCCAGCCGCGCAGATCAAAAGCCTTTGTTATGTCAGTAAAAGCTCCTAAATGTGGCCGCTGCTGCAACTGGTTATCACTTAGAAAAATCCCGACACCAGTCTGAGCAACAGAACACTCGCCAGTGGCGCCTGCACCATTCGTCTGATATTCATCATACGAGCATTCATTTGCTTAAATTGCCACCTCCGAGCTGCCAGCTCCGTGTGCCTCTGTGCTGAAATATGCCGCGCTTGGTTCCATCTCACCACAGGCTGTATGGGCTGCAGCCAGCGTGGTAGAGGGCCGATTACATGTTGGATTAAACTGGGGAACGGCTGTGGTGATTGACTGCCGAAGATGGCCTAAATCTGGATACAGAATCATTTGGGAGAGGGAGGGGGGGCGCTCATTTGGACTTAATCGATCTGTGGAAGGGCTTCCATGCATTAAAGATTCTTTTGCTATGTTCTGCCCTTCACCAGCGACGCCTATGACATGAGGTAAAGCAGTCATGGGTCGCTCTGTGAAAGAATGCCGTAAACACAGGTGATTAAGTCAGATGTGGGAGTGAGACTTAGCTTTTCTGGTGCACCAACATGACACGAAATGGAAAAGAACAGGTAATAATATTTGTCATTTTGTGTCCTTGAGTGCCAGAGTCCTCTCTGGAGTTTGTGCCTGTTTGTTTTGTTCTGCAGTTACTGCAGACGAGATGTTGCCCATTGGAGTGTGACTGAACGGTGTGTGGGTGTGTGTGTGTGTGTGTGTGACCTGCTGACCGATACCCGGAGCATGCTTTTTTCAGTGTCCACTGTGAAAGACTCCAGCTCCCTCCTTCACCCTGACAACAAGTAAGTGGCTGTTTATGGATGTTTACATCCATAAAGGATTGCGTATTGAATTAGGGCAGCAGAGGTCAGTGATGAGAAGACCAACAGTTCCTGAAGCTGCAAATATAATATGAATGAAGTTGGGGGTTTTTGGCTGCTAATAAAATCTGTCAACGTGTCGTATTTCTGCAGGGTGTCTTGAAACCCAGCAGCTTAGTCATGATGATTCCCCCACATGCGGAGAAATGCTGATCTCAGACAGGTCAGTTGCTCTGACACGGGAACTGGTTGTTCCTTTATACCTGGGGTTTCATCTGCCAGTGTCAGTCCCACACGGACCGGCCGGGCACCCTGACAGGTTAGAATGTCCAGTCAGGAGAGCAACATAAACTCATTTTTGTAAAAACTATACTCAAGGCTGCATTCACTGTGTGTTTAGCTTCCACACTAGCATTTAGCCTTTTTTACTGCTTTGCAAATGCTGGCTAATTATGGCTGCTTCATTTTATTAGTTCCTAGTTATACCAAACAATTTTCCCCCTATGTAATGCATATTTATGACTGGAGATTCTAGTTTGATAAGCGGACCTTCAGATTTCTTCTCTCTGGCTTTAGAGACAGCAGTTTCTTTTGATTTTATACATGGGACATAAATAGGACACACAAACTGTGTTTAATAATATATTCCACGAAGGTCTTATATTAAAAAAAGGCTAAACTGCAAGATTTCATCCTTCACCAAAGGATTCAACCACTTCCAGGTATATGGTTCCAGGATACACAGTATTATTTTTTGGGTTTTAAACAGTGTGGCTCTGCACTGCCAGAGGCATCCTTGTAACTGGTTTTGAAAATAACTGCCTCTGTGTTTTGGTTTGGACCCACTGAACAATTTACAATGTAATTACACATTCTGCAAAAGCCTCTGTGTCCACTCCGTCCCACTTGGGGTTCTCTTTGCATCACAGTCACAACCAGAGCTTTGACCAAATCAAAACTCAAAGCCACTCTCTAATCAAATATTGGAAAGCTCATATGTAGAAGGGGGTTTCTAGATCTGCGGAATACCTTTTAGTTACCAACTGGGTAATAGTTTAAAATTCTATTATTATTATTATTGTTGTTGTTGTGGTTGTTGTTGCTGTTGTAGTTGAATATATTATTTAACTGTCCATTGTTTTAATTACATTTCCAGTGAGGTTTACACACACTTTGGTATTTGATAGCTCAGAATTGTTCCTGTTCCTCTCGTTTCCAGGCCACTATCATAATTAACAATTTTAAATATACTGGGTTTAATGAAAAGTTACCTTTTCAGCAAGAGGTTGAGTAAGGAGCAGGTCCGAGCATTTGATTGTCCTGAATTTGTGTCCCCGAGTGTTCTAAAGACGGCACTGAGCTGCATACAGATTTACACAAGATCCAGGACATTAACAGTTACGTATTTACCTAAAGAACAGTCCTGGCTAGGCTACAAAGGCTAAACTCACTGACCTGCTAGTGAGTCAATCATTACAAGCACGTTCCATCCTGACACACTTAACAATACCAAACGTGTTGTTTTTGACTGAGGTTTTTAAAACCTAAAGGGAAGATATCAACGACAAACATAGATTTGAATATTTGATTTGGCTTTTGTACAACGAGCAAGAGCCCATGTGATTGGCAAAACAAGCTAACACTTCTATCATGTAAATGTCAATAAAAGTGATCATTTAATATAATTACTGCATAACACCCGTAACACCCGGTATATATATATATTTTAAAAAAATCTCATCATGAATTTTAAAGGAAAATATTGAAATATGACTTTTGCCCCCAAATACGCGCTTACATATAAAGTTAGCATCCCACAGCAGCACATGCATGTGCCGTCTCACCACAACAGGCTATATTCAACCTCTTCCAACTCGTCTCCTGCCATAGTTAGCGTTCATGTCCAGAGATTGGCACACACTGGACTTGAGCTGCCCACCATCAAGGTAACAGCTGGCCCCACTAAAGTGGCAGTGAAACGTGATCGTTGGCCGAAGCGGTTGGCACATTAAGTTCAGCACCAAACAGGAATGTCAGGAACTGAATTTGTTTTCAGTTATTTCTAAATCCCTGGACATTTTTTAACAGCCAACCAATCTATTACATGTTCCCAGACTGTGTCCCAAAATTAGCTGTTAGCTTTTAGAATAAAACTGCTGTTCTGTAAAATAAACCCAAAATCATGCCCACGCTTGATTTGATTAATATACATTGTTAGAATTTCTAAGCTCTTAAGATAGGCTGAGCACTCCACAAACAGTGATGATGAATGAGGTCTTTTTTGTTTCGCGTGTTATGTATTTTTCACACCATACTCAAATCTATCCAGCCTGGGGAATTATTTTAAATTTATAGTGCAGGATTTCTAATGTTGATCTAAACTGACAAACTGAAAGGAATGTTTTAAGTGTTTAAAGAATACTTGAGCCAGAACTTGATGTATAAATTTTAAATATTTGCAAATATGACTTGAAGGTTTTTATCCTGTTTTCTGTCCCTAGAGACACATTAACAAAATATATTAACAAGAATAGCATAATCATTGTTGGGTTTAGTGCCAAAGGTGGGTTAAAGAGGATGGGGAAATATGAAGAAGGTAAATATACCAAAGGACTACAAAGCAAATCCCAAGAAGCTAATCCATTGTTCAATACCATTCCCAAGTTTTGCCCAAACTTCATTTTGTAAAATTAAGAGACAGCATTTCAGAAGGCTGTAATGGCTCAAAGCCAAAGTATTAACATCTTGTTTACAGAGTGAGAAGCAGGTTAGCACTAGGAGTGTGTCGTTGTGGTAATGCAAACATCAGCCAGGATCTGCTAGTTCACAGAGAGGCTAGTTAATCTCTGGATGTTTGAAAGACTCATCATACAGGATATTCAAGTAGAGACTCCAGCACAACATTTAAAAGGATGAAACCAAGTGACAGTCAGTTCTGTCAATACATGACCTTTGACCCACATGTTAAAGCATACGATTGATGCTGATCATCACTTCTGAAGCAAATCTACACCGTATGTGTAGCGTAGTTACCTCCTTTGCAGGACAAAGCACGCCTACATGTAGCCCACTTCCCCAATTTCCTTCTTGTTTTGTGAATTTTGTGTTTAAAAAGGTCTATAAATAGTGACAGAAACAGTTTTAATGGTTTCACGCTGTGGCTAGAGCTAACACAGAAGCTCTTTCGATATCTGTACATTTATGGGTGTGTCAATTCAAAGGTTTTTAAAGTTCCGATGACGATACTAGAAAAAAAACAAAAAAAGGTGAGCTCAAAAAAGGTGAGCACAGACTTTTTTAATACCAAAGGGGTCCGTTAGCATCACTTTGGTGTTATCTTGCTATGGGAACATGTGCTGCACCTGTATGAAAGACAGAGGAAAGAATCCAAAACAATGTAGCCAAGGCTGCAACCTGAAAAAGCAGCAACATCTGTTGAGGCTTCCCATCACTGCCTGCCTTTGGTGCCATGTGCTTCTAAAACCGACCTTTGTGTTGTGGATGTTTCGGGGCTACATACATTAATAGTCTATATAAAGACTCACAGTTGTGTAAGGTGTTATACTTGATGGCCGGCTTATCTCGATCAGCAGAGTTTCCATCGCAGCGCCGAGATAAGCCGCAGCACCGTCTCATGTTACGAGATCATGCAGGTCTTGTCATGGTCACATTGTGGCGATTCGGTGTTAATGGAAACCCACAGGACGCTCATCACCACAGTTCACCGCGCTGTTGACAATGCTTCTATAGCAACGGTGTCAACTAGAGTGAAACCGAACCCAGGCTGAATATCTGCCGCAGCTGAATTTAACGCTCATGCGCTGCTTCAATGCACGTATGATAATAAAAGATCAACTTTCAGGTTCTTTACAAAATGAACTTTTACATAGTAATGCGGCTTTCAAATGCTGATATCGGGGGTTTTGCATTGTTACAGGGGGTCATTCAAATTTGACCACCGTCATGCACCCAAAAAGTCAATATTTTTATTCGTGACTGCAGATAAAAGACTTTGTAACAGCCACAAAATTCTAGTGATTTCAGTCTCAGCAGCTCCTTTCCACAAATGTTCATGAAGACCAAAAGTTAAAAAAACAACCTTGAGGTCAGCGTATTGGTCACATCCCCGGCTTCCTTTTCTGCAGGAACACATTTACACTCACTTACGAATTTTATTGCTTTTACAGTACACAGTTTAAATGACAGAACCCAGACTGTAAACGGGCCCTGTCCTGGAGCCGCGCTGTCTAGTTTGAACAGATATACACAACAACACCTTTTTGCCTGTCCTTGGAAATGGGACTGTTTGTGAGCCCGCGAGTGTTTGTGTACCACATTCTTCTCTTGTATATACTCTATGTAGAATGATGACTTGAAAATAAGCAATAAGAACTATTATAAGCTGATCTTGGTGACTTTCCCTGGCAGGACAAATTGCACAAACAGAAAATTCCACTGAATTTGAACCTGGAAACACTTAGACGCCGATTCATCACCACTTTATGTATCTAGAAGGCAACATGAAAAATGCCTGTTTGTGCATTTAGGGGTGTTTTACGTGTAACCATCACCTCCACAAGACTTGGTCTCCTGAAGTGTGGAATGTTCAGAATGGGACTGAACATCGTGTGCTAGACTTGGGATGAAACAAACACATTTGACCTATTTGAGGACAGACTGAGGACATTTTTTAATTCAATCAAGGACTTCAAATATTATTATTGTTATTTTTCTCTCACTGTTGGCTTTAAGCAATTGTGAAACCTCAGATCAGAGGTTACACTTTGATGCTGCCGCCCTTTTACAGTAGCAGGTATGAGTCCAAATTTTGTTCACAGGACTCCAAAACTGTTTGAATGATTGAGCCTTTAAAAGAAACTCCCAGTATTTTACCAAAGTAAGCATGACTGACAAGTATCTTGTTGTTTTAAGGCTCCACTCCTGCTCTCCTCTGTGTTGCTGGGTATTTTCTTTAAATCCTAATTGCGTCGCGTTCGCCTCTATGGGAAAGGTAAACAGAATGGTGGTTATGTGAAAAACAACATATTAACAACTGTCAGCGATGGTGATTCTTCAGCTCCAGTAATGTTTGCCTTGTTCAGGACAAAGGGAAGTTAATGGACTCGTGCACGTGTCGTGGTAATTTAGCCTGAGCAAAGGGTGAACAAAGCAATAGGAGCAATATGGCCTTTCTGAGTAAAGTAGTGCTTTCATTGGAAACACATTTTTCCTCTCCTTTTGTGTTGCTCTTGCTTCATTCGTCGCCCTCTGCCCAGCTGAGTTCTAGTGAATGTGTCATTAATCTGTACTTCTTTGCTCTCCTAATCCATCTTGTTATTCTGCTCAGGTTTAGTCAGGGCAGTTCAAAACTATGTCTCAATTTACACTCTTTGGGTTTCGCTTCTCCCATCTGCAACAATGACTTTTTCTGCTGCTTATGAAAATGAACACAATCGCTGAAAGTCACTTTAAGCTCTTTGTATAGCTGTTGGATTAATTTGTTGGCGGCTGATTAATTTGTTCCCTCTGCTAATAATAAAGCAGAGGGAACAATCCCCATGCCTCTGTTGGTTGTTGCATGTAATGGATAGCATGTGATAGCATGAATATGAATGTGAGGGGTGGTGTGTGAAGGGAAGCTGGAGGAAAAAGCCATATAGAAACCAAAAATCCCAGAAATGTAAACAGCGGTTACGGAACCTCAGTGAACCCAGTTCATATCACCATGGCTCAGATAAACTGAGGAAAACCACTTAATTTAAGACCTATCCCAAAGATAATTAGAAATGTGCTCTCAGTTTTCTAATAAGCTAAAGTATATTATTATCTGTTGAAAAGGCTATGGATTTGAAGTCTATCTAGTTTCAACACATTCTGCTCTTAGTGCCATGATGAAAAATCAACTAATGTGATAATTTTCTATGATTGTAACAGTTTATAAAGTGAACTTGTGTCATTGACGCCCTTCCAGAGCTTACTGTTGTTAACAGTGCCTTCTAGTGGTCAACTGTGGAACTACCGGTGGTGCATACGCTCCTCAACTGCCGGCAAATGCAAAGATGCAGGTCAAATGTGTGTGCAGGACATCTGGGAGATGACTCTGCCGATTCATTAAGGATGTATGACAACAGATTCAACTTTTTGATCCTGAGCTTTTATTTATGGTAGAAAAAGTGTGGCAGAGGTGGTGGTGGGGAGGGGCAAAAAAGCTCCAACTGGGCTGATTTACAATACATGTGTGGTAGGAGCAGAGCCCACAGCAAAGCAGTCAGGCCTCTGTTTTGCTTACAGCCTATAAAATAATAGAGCCCAGTTGTTGGCAAGCTGTTGTCTCAAATCACAGTTTCAAAAGTCCTTCCCTTCTTATTTTCTCACCATTTAACTCGTGAGTGTTACACAAGCTGTGGTGACCAAATCTGAGCAGAATTTCACATTAGGGGTACAATTTCTTCATAGGGACATAATGCAGCCCCATCTGGGGGGGAGAATGGGTTAGGGTTACATAGTGATGTGACTCTGTGTGTGTGTGTGTGAGTGAGATTTTCAAAGAGGAGAGTTATAGTGAAATTGAAATTGCCCTCTGGCTCAATTTGTAAAGCAAATGGGTCGAGTGGAAGCAACAGGTGACGACTTAACTGCAGCAGGTACCCCTGCCGGTGTTTTCTTACAGATGTACAAGAAGAACACATAAACAGACACACACACACACACAAAGCCAGAAATTTCAACTCTCCCAACAAGTGTGTTTGATTCAGCACTTTTTAAGTCCCACACTTTGTCGGCTGCCACAGTCCTGCTTTTCCCTTCCGAGTGTGTCTGTCTCAACCCATGACAATGACATTCCTACGAGTCAAGCAGGTTTACCATCGGGGGTTTTTTTTCTTCTTTCTTTTTACAGGAGGAGCAAAAGATGTAGGAAATGTTTTCTCTAAGACTCAGATCTAAACGCCAGATGTTTTCATATCCACATGTCTGAAATTATTTTCTGTTCGTGAAATAAATTCACGCCACGATCCAGCGAGCTGTCACAGCCATGGCCAGAGTTGAACATACTTTATTTTTTATTGTGTGTTTTTTTTTTAACTGACAAACTTGTACTGGAAATTTAAAAAAAAATAATGCTAACATGTTATTAAAGCACTGTTATTTTAAATAAAAATCATTCAAATATGTACGTATTTGACTAGAAGTCTACTCAAATCACTTTTATTCTGATAGAAGCGAGTTGGATGAAATGGTGGGAGGGTGTTTACATTGGGATGTTCTTGATGAATGGTTTCAGACAGTTGAGTCTGCCCCACTAGAACCATTTGGGCTCTTTCTCATCATAACCAGGCTGTTGAGCCTTCCTATAAGAACCCAATCTCCCACTCATGAGTGTCACCTCATTTAGTGATATATAAAATTGCCACTGAAGTTTCTTTTTCTTTTCATTTCTTTCTTTATATCGTTATGTTCTGTCTTGAAAAACCAGAATTGGTGATTTAAAAATAAGATCACTTCTTATCTCATGTTCCGACCCAGACAGCTCTGCACGCAGTGAAAGCTCGAACGTTTTGAGCTCTGCTAGAAAGATATGATGAGGGCTGTTCTCTCGGCATCAGTTGAGCTCGGAGAGCGTTCTTCCTCCTCCTCCTCGTCGTCGTCGTCGTCGTCGTCCTCCTCCTCCTCCTTCTACTGCTGCTGCTGCTGCTGCTGCTGCTGCTGGAGGATAGAAAAAAAGCAGTCTGGCCGTCTGCCAGGCCGTGGAACAAGTGCGCCTCCCTTCCCTGCTGTTCGGCGAATTCATAGTCAGGGGTTTGGGCTCGGCTGTGTTAAAAAGGCAAGGCTGCGCTCAAGTTGATCAGTCCGTTCAGAAACTTGTGTTGGAGAAAGTACCGGAGTCCGAACTGAAGAGGAGTCACGCTGTGTGCAGGGACTTGCGCCTGCATGTAGGACAATATATCGGGGGAAACAGCATATTTGTTCGAAATTGCTGAGTAGGACTCATTTATGCGCGGCGCGCGGCGCAAACCTCTAATGTAATTTTTAATAGATAGAAACACTCTTGGATGAGACTGTTGGCTTTAGCTTTTAAAAATCGGATTATCTGACTGAGTCATTGTGCTCATTAGACCAGTCTACTTTTTTCCCCTCCTCTTTGCGTTTCAGGTCTATAACTGAACAGAACACCGAGAATGTTTCTGAGTTTTTGCCTCTTGGTGACATTTATCTTGGGGCTGTCCGGGTGTTTGGGCTCTTACGTGCCGTGCGAGCCTTGTGACCAGAAGGCGCTCTCCATGTGTCCTCCGGTCCCGGTCGGCTGCCAGCTAATCAAAGAGCCGGGCTGCGGATGCTGCCTAACGTGCGCCCTGTCCGAGGGCCAGGCGTGCGGCGTTTACACAGGGACCTGCACCCAGGGCCTCCGCTGCCTGCCGAGGAGCGGCGAGGAGAAGCCCCTGCACGCGCTTCTCCATGGCAGGGGGGTGTGCACCAACGAGAAAGGATACAAACCTGCTCACCCACCCATAGGTAAGACGCGCACCGGTTGCATGGCCGAATGCATTCGTGCATGTACGGGGGAGCATAAAATGTGGCCAATTTTAGAAACGGAACGATAGAGCACCGACGCGCTCAGTTTTGCTGATAGGTGTTTGACGGTGTGGAGGAGACCCCCCCCCCCCCCCCCACCACCACCACTACCACTACCAGTGGGTTATAATCATGTATTTTGCACAGACGAATTCGGGGTACAATTGCGGTTAAATGAGGGCATAAATCGATATTTTGATCTTGTTTCCACCCCCCTGTCTCCCTTCTGGATTCGGCTCTTTAGCGCATGAGGGCTCTCTGACAGATGGTTTGAGGTGCCATCTGATTAACTTTTATCCACCGCCTTGATTAAACTGGCTGCAGGAGCTTATACCTCCTCTCCTCGTGGGTTTGCGCAGGGACAGAAATTTACCAAGGCTTCTTACTCATCCAACTGGAATGACGCGGTGGTTTTATTGCGGATGATTAGAAGCGTTGGCGGTAGAAAATGACCAGCACTTGCCTATCCGTGCGCTGCGGTCAGCGGCTCTCCGAATGCGCGCACATTGCGTCCCGACCGATTTGATCTGGTATAGTGCGGGCGACGGGCTGCCAAATTGCGGTCTATTAAAGAAGAAAGGGTGGCTGATAAAAGATCCAGGCAGTGGCTCTTGTATATTTACATTTTTAGGACAGCGCGTAATGGTCTGAACAGATTTCCCTCAGAAGAAATGCGGTTCGTGCACTCCGCCGCGGTGCGTGTGAGACGATGTAAAGCTGGGGAACTCTTTAAGAGGGTTTCATTCTTGCAAATTGCCACATTTAATGCCAGTTGATGCAACAAGTGTCCATCAAACTCCACCATAATTTTCCACACCATTTAGCACATTTCCAATAATCACGCTCAACTGCTTGGGAAAAAAAATGTAGCGCGGTGCCAATCAAAGGAGTTTATGTTTTAATTTAGCATTAAGGTGTTGACTTATAGCCTGGAGAATGCCAGTCTAAATCTGTACTAAAGGAAACAGAAAAGAAAAATGCACAGCCGTTTAAGGACTGAAGATTTGAAGAGGACTTTTTTCCCCTCCTGTCATTCAAGAGTTTTATCAGCATGTCAACAACTAGTTAAGTAGGTGGCAACCACAGAGGTTTTGGCCACATGCCATGTTTTGTAAAAATGAGCCACCGCTGGGCTCAACCTTTCCTCTCCTCTAAATGATTCTTTTTCACGATGTGGCTCCGTCATGGACGTCATTGTTCCAGGAATACCCATTAAGCCCTGTGTTTGGGAAACGACACGGGCTGACATCAGTTTGTGTGTGCCAGAGAGCTCACATGCATAGGTCTACTTAGGCGGGGCTGTGTGGGTGTCTGGGTGTGTATTGTGCGTGATCGCTGTGAGTGATGGCACCTCAGGCAGCTTGGAACACACACACAAGCTCTGACTCCTTTGTTGGCCCACAGAGGTAATCAGAGCATCTTTTCCTGCCTCTGGTGGTGGATTCATTGCATGAACGCGCAGTCACAAGGCAGTGATTCAGCAGAATGCCTGTGGCCCCGTCTTGCGTCTGAAGGGCCCTTCTGTCAGACATCTCTATGCTCGGACACCGGCGAGGTGAGCTTCTGGATCCCTGCGGTGTGGGATCACAGCTGTCCTGTGTGCAGCACCAGCTGAGTGAGTCAAACACAGGGAGGAGGAGCTCAAGTGTTCATGACACTTGAGAGGCCATGAGGGCTGGCAGCCTACTAAATATTGACTGGGGCAGCCAAACAATGGGGGGAGAAGAATCTTTGCTATCCAACAGCCCCCACCATTGTATTTGGTCGAAGAAAAAGAATCCTGGCCATCACTTTGTGTCTAGGTTCATGTCCCAGTGGTGCATTAATTCACATTTTTCCCACTCTGTGATCCCTGGAGCTGTTTGGATTATAAGGCACAGGAGGTGGTATGTGCACTGGGGGCACTCAGATTTTGCTAGCCCCCCCGCGAGTGAATCAGACCCTGGAAAGCTTGCCAACAGATATGACTTCATAGCAGCAGGCCCCTCGTCCTTCAAGCTTCTGAAAGGGCCTTATGTTTTAACAGATTGCTCTTTGCCAAGAAACAAAAGATGATTAGGGAGTGGTTCCAAATCCAGAATACTACTCACACGCACGCACACACACACACACACACGACCAGAAATGGCAGCTTAATAGCATAGCAACAAGAAACCTGCTGCCTTCACTGTATGATTTTTTGAAATACATTTAAAATTTGTTTCAGTTGTTTGCATCTGCATAGATGACAATATCATTTGCACTATTTGTTATTTTCTACATTATTCTGTTGTATGCAGAGTCCACAGACACGTTGAGCTTAATGTTTACCAGAAAACTTCACATGCAGTAACAGTGTTACATTGCTTTTATGAGCGCGGCTCGCTCGTCACCACATATTCTTACATATACAACATCTGCTGAGTCCGTGTCCACAACATCACTCACGCAGCTGGCCATTGGCTCGGCGCAGACAAACTGAACCTCATGGTAAAAGGCATGATTCTCTCTGACTTTACACTCACGCTAATGACAACCAGCCACCGTGCTCCGTCCACAGTGGACGTCATGTGCTCGCACAGACACGCCAAGTTAGATATAGCTATGGTGATTACGATGTGGTCCCAGCTGACAGCTTAATGATGGGCTCGTGCGAAAGGAACGACAGTGTTCGGCTTTCCATCCTTCGCACCTTCAACATCTGAGAGGTTGCAGTGAAGGCTCAGCATGCTGCCTCTAATCAGCTGGAGGAATTATTAAGGATGCCTCACATGCTGATGAGAATATGATTTGGACATCAACGCGATGGTTGTCTAGTTTGTCAAAGCTTTGGAGCTGTTGCTGGAGGAGGCAAGATTTAGGAAACAAAAAGCCTGATCTATGCCAAGACAGGGTGCAAGAAAGCAACCGAAATAATGTGTTCACAGAGGGCGAGCAGACCAACAGATAAAGCTTTTAGCGCATGTTCCTCCAGGTTCGATGGATGTGCCAGTGCATCTCTGCTTGTGCAATGACTTGGTAATGTCTTGGCTTCATAATTGAGCCATTGTTTTACAACCATGGGCAAAAAATGCTTCAAAAATACAACAGACATTGCTCGTTGTTTGGTGCGCTACCATACCTAACATCACACTGAAAAATGCCACAGTGTTTACCCCAAATTAATGTTGAAGCAAGATCCTGTGATGTTATGTTTCTTTTTTATGCCTCTTGGGGATCGGCTTGGGAGAGCGTAGCCAGCAGACGCTCACCAAAATAGCTGCTTCTGCCACTCGGGAGTTTGAGAAGATCGTCACACCCAGTAATTGTGCTGTGGTGACGGTGAGCCAAAAAGAGGTTTCGTCCGTCCGTGTGGCTTGTTGAAAACCCAAACCTAGATGTGGGATTTGACCTCAGACCAAAATTAGGAATGTGCAGCTGAGGAGCCCTGTGCCACACTTGTGATGCTGCACTTTTCACATGAACAGCTGCAACATGCAGCAGGCCCCTTGTTTTGCAGCATGAAGGCTGTAAACAGGTCGGAAAGTTTGCTTACCTACGGCATCATTCCCCACTTGGGAAGATTTTGCATGCTTTTGCGAGTTTTTTTTTTTTTTGCGATTTACAATCCTTGAATTGTTCTTGCAGCTATTTATACCGTGCATTCAGAAAAGCAGGAAACTTTTTGATTGCATTGAACATACTCTGTGTGCACAATACCATGGGAAGAGGTATTTCCTCCATTTTCACAGGCTGATGCAGACCGCAAACAGGGTCACACAACAGAAATTCCACTGAAACAACAGGACATCGGGGCCAAAACACATTTTTCACTCTTGGGGGTGGTCATAACTAAAGCTTATGTGGAATGTTTTAATTTTATGAGTTTGTCCTCCTAACTGGTTGGAATGGAGCCTCTTTGGTTTACCATTTCCTATGTCTTCTCATGTGCTCTTTAGCTGATTTATTGGAGCTACACAATGAACTTGGCCATGAAAGCAGCCATGGTTTAATCCAGCTACAACTTTCTTTGCTCCTAAAGCCTTGGTTTCTTGAGCCAGTCCCATTCTATTCAGTCGCACATTACAATGGTTATTTTTCCCTTTCAAATTGTCAAAAGTTGAAGACAATGTTGGCAGAAAAACCTCTTACTTGCCTCACTGTTGACACATTTCCTGGAAAGTAGACTTAACATTATCTCTGGGTTTATTTACAAGTATTTTAATTGTTCACCTCTTTACGCTTACATTCTGTTACATTTCAGAGGACAACATCATATGTGTTACTCTGGTTGATTTCATAGTTTATATTGCATATTTCAGTATCGTGTGTCCTGTGTGCACACATGCTGCATAATATACCTTTCTTTTTAACTGCATTGGGGGAAAAAAAACATTTTTGGTTTTAAAGTTACTCATCAAATGTTCAATGACAGAGTTAAAGCACCTGATGATGGATTTTTCCTTAACTTCACTAGCTTACTTTTGTTCCCACCTCCATCTGTGCAAAGCTGTGTGGTTATCAGGCCATGCTTTTAAATATTAATCTGAGGTCGGGGGGATGGTTTACTAACTGGCCCTTTATATGACTCAAGCCCCGAGGTTAATTTCTCCAGACATTACCTCCCTGTCTCCCGTACTGAGATTAAATTTATCCACGGCTCTTTTACGTCTTATAAAGATGTAATTTCAGCTGCAAGGCAGAGAGTGACTTAATCAAAGACTAAACAGATGAGGTTCAATGCTGGGATACCACACTAATGAAAGTTGAGATAATCTATTGTCCCCATGTTTTGTAACCATCCAAAGGCATGAAAGAATCAAGAGAGGGACTAGCATGTCTCTTCAAGGTGTTGCTTGTAACAAACAGTGTATATTCACACTGGATTAGTGTGCAGATGTTAATTTTTATACAGAGGCATATCAGGTGCACCTCTTTGGGCTCGTCCTAATGAAATCTGTAGCTGGTGCAGACAGAGATAGCAGCAGAGCTTTTGGCTCGGCTGAATTGAAGAGCCGCACATGACTCGGCTCTGCTGGCTCTCCTCCAGGATCTTGGCTGAGTTTCAGAAGTTAAAAACAGACCCTCTAAGCCTCCTTTACAATCTGGGTACCCTGAGCATGGAAAAACTGAGGTTTTTTTTTTTTTTTTGTGGCCGCGCCATAGAGCCCACTTCAGAAAAGACAAATTTGGTGATTTTGTGTCTGGAAGAGAAAAAAAAGTCCAGACACCATTGTCTTCAGAGCAGTTGTATCGTTTTAAATGTATACACTAAACTCTAAAAGTTGGAAATCGTCTCCACACGACTGACTGCTCAGGCATGTTATATACTGTGAATGTGCTGTGCTAAAGTGAGATTGCCCATGACACAAGAACACTCCAGTATTAATCCTTATGTTACAGACAATATTTCAAATACACTGGCATTTTAGACATGTATCCTGAGAAAACGTGGGTTTGTATTGCACAATGAGGAATTTTCCACAGTGGTTGCTTGCATGATATACACAGGAATGCTTGTTTGACATATTTATTTATACCGAGTAATATCCCTGTCGCCGGAGCGGACAGACACAAGGACATATCTAAACACAAACCAAGGCCTGCCAAGTCATGAGTTGTGAGATTAATTTCAAAGAGACAGCAGCGCAGAGCAGAAGCCAAAGACCCAATTCTGGTAATCATCCCGCCTGCCGCCCCTCCCCTCAACGAGACTCCAGACACTCATGCTGTGTCAGGCTCTTTGAACATCAGTTCTCTAGAAGCTCATGCCCCTCTTGCGTCTCAGAGCATTTTTCTATGGTGACTGTATTAATAGACTAGTCAACCGAGTTACGGCGGCAAGTTGGTAGCGGAGCATTTCTCTCATGCATGACCTTAGAGTGGTGGTTGATTTGTCTAGCAGCAATGATTGGCCCACAGCCCACAGTCAGCATTCCTCTTTGGTTCAGTGCATCTGGGTCTGTGCCCCGTGGTGGGTTTCCTAGTCAGATAAATATAACCAAGATCATCCACTGGCACTATTGCCTCAGCCACTCGGGACCTGGTGGAGTCCCCACAATAACTCGGCACTTACGGTACAACTAAGCCAAGGGTGGAGGGGGTCTCTGGTGTTAAGGGTTTCTTTCTGTGGATTCAAAGAACCTCTGGCTGGGCTTAAGAGGTTGAGTTCCAAAGATAGGCAGTAGTGGGGGGATGGGAGGTGGGTTGCTAGGTTAAGGATAAAGGATCTCAACCTGTGAACATCCGATCAAAGAGCTGGTCTCAGATCTCTGAAATGAAAGTGCCCCCACGGGAAGCAGAACTGCGTCAAAAAAGTCCATAAAATTTCTACATGCTGGATTTTTCCTATGCCTTATAATTGAATCCATTTGAATGACGGACTGGTAATGTTATGACATCCACAGGCCCGTTGAGGTCCCTGCTGAAGTTCTGCAGCCCAGATTACTCGTTAGCAGATTTTCCAGACAAAGCACAGGCGTAAATGTAAATGGATTTAGTTGTCGGTATGCTGACAAACTCGTGTCGTCTGGTGTCTGTGTGCGCTCACGTGTCACTTCATGCTAAAGACTAACTCGTCACCTTGATACATTCAGAGGACAAAAGATGTACTGTTCTTCTCGATCGTGCTTTGTTTGGCCATGTTTCCCTTGGGTAGATGTTACTGATGAGCATGGAAAAGTGGTATGGATGTCATCATAAATACAGTATATATATATATATATATATATATATATAAAATGATCACAGATAATTCTATTGTTCTAGCTGAGCTCTGCTGGTTGTAAATCTGGAAGTTATAGAGGTAACAGTTAGCATGTGAACCAATTGAAAGAGTTGGCGTCCAAAGAGGCGGTCAGAGCTCTTCATCCTTCTCCAGCAGAGGGCAGACAACTTTGTCATTTGGTTTTATTCCACTGTGAAATGAAATTCGGAAAAACAATATGTCGCATAACATCTGGTTTATCTGTGTTGACGCAGATCACGAGTCTCACGAGGACCCAATAACCACAGAGATTACAGAGGAACTGCAGCCAGCTAAAGTGCCAATCCATCCCAAAGACATTGTGAGCAGTAAAAAAGTCCATGCCCTGCAGAAAGAACTGAAGAGGAAACTTGGCAAGCAGCGCTCAATGGGATCCCCCATGGACTACTCACCACTGCCCATCGACAAACACGAGCCTGAGTTTGTAAGTATCCAGTACTAGCTCTTAGACAGGGATATAACGTATGATGGAGCTCAAAGAATGTCTTTTCTTAAAGGGTCCGTGCCGAAGAAAGTTGGATGGAATCATTCAAGGAATGAAAGACACTTCACGTATTATGGCTCTCTCTTTGTACCTTCCCAACTGTGACCGAAAAGGATTCTTCAAACGCAAGCAGGTGAGTTTATTTTCCTGAGACAGCTTTTGGACCTTGTTTTGACTCAGAGGCTAATTGAAATGGAGTTAGGAATAACACAGTTTAATGAAAATCTGATTAAAGTGCATCTATTTACCACCGCCCACCTTCGATTTAACGTCTAAGCTCGCACAATCACATTTTCACACCAACATGTCTTAAAAGCGCTGCAAATAACTACTACTAGAGAACTAACACCTAATATGCAAACAAAGATGCTGTCTGAGCCTGAAAAATGTCTCCAGCCAGAGCAGAGGACACAGGGTGAGAAAAAAATGGATGACATTTGAGACAAAAACCTAAAAGAATAACACAATATAAACAAACATTGTAGTCTTTTGTGGCAAGCCCGCGTGGGAATGCACTTGTAGTCTATTTTCTCATGTTTTCTGTGTCACTTCATTGTTTTCAGAAGCAAACAGTTCTGAAACCTTTTTCCACCTGTTGTCAGCCAGTCCCAAACATGATGTAGTCAGTGACGGCACACAAACTGCAGGGCTGCATTCTTGATATAATCTCTACATCAAAGTTGTGGTTTATTTTATAAAAACACAGGTTAACAATCTATTCTATAAACCTGTTTTCAGTGTAAACCATCTCGGGGACGCAAACGAGGCATCTGCTGGTGTGTGGACAAGTATGGCGTTCAGCTCCCCGGCACAGACTACAGTGGAGGAGACATTCAGTGTAAAGACCTCGAAAACAGCAACAACAGCGAGTGAAAATGGGGCGGATCACCCTCGGCGACCCCACCCCCTCCTCCCATTTGTACTCACCACGTGACCCAGGGCCCGTGTCTTCTCTCTGATCCACACCTTTTACGCTCTGCCCGCCGTTCACTCCAAAATTGAAGAAAAAACGGGGAAACAAAAAAAAATCCCGACACAGTCGACAAAAGAGACAACTGCAAATTTTCACTTTTATTTTCTGTTGTTGACCAAGTACTCACCTCCTAATTGCAGGGTGGGGGTGGGGGGGGGGGGGTCCCAGATGATTCACTCAATCAGGCCATTTAGTGGGATGCCTTCTTTGAAGCCAGCCCACAGATCCATTATTATATATATGCACTCAATGGATATTTTTTTTAGAAGGTTGAGGGTTTCGTTGCGCTTTGTAAAATGAAACATTAAAAATTTTGAAAAACAAAAAAGAAATCTGGCCCATTGATTGAAAACAGAACAGGTTTAGGCTATGGAACATGACACCCGAGTCATTTTCCAAAGAACAAAAAAGAAATATTAGATAGGAACAGAACTGTACAAATACAGTTGACTCTATCCGGGTTTGTGGTTCTGTCAGAGCACTTATGAATAGGGGAACCTGCTTAGGTATGTGTAACTTCACAAAATGATGTGTGTGGATGTGTGTGTAGTCGGCGTGTGTAGTATGAACGTTGTGTAAAAATGGAGTGAGCCTTTTACAAAAACAGAATGTCCTTTTTTTTCTTTCATTTGTTTGATTTTGTCATATATTGCTAGAGCTTCAAGTGGTCTTGGGGCCGGCTTCCTCTTTAACTGATGTACGTCTCCAGACACATCTGGTATCACAAGCAGATCACCACAGATGAACATATGTATGCGGCTCTTCGACAGCGAAGCTAGCCTGAAACGCCAACTGTGCCTACTCTAAAACAGACACTGCCATGCAGGGCGACACTAAACTTATAGAGCGCTGAATGAAAATAATGTGTTTTAAGCTGATGTGACAGGACTCGAGTTTGACTTGAATCTTGGAGTGCAGCTGTGTGAAGTGTAGTTTTGTATGGTTTTGTTTGTGCTGTATTTTTGCCTTCAGTGAAGTGAAGCCCGCCCAGTCTTGAGCCATGTCCCTTTGTCAAGTGGTTTCCCCTCATTTCTGCTACTACAGTGTAATCATGGTGTATTACATTATTTTAAATATAGTTATTGATCTCCCCCCCCCCCCCCCCATTTGTCCTGTAGAAACTTAGTATGGCAACAATTTAATTGTGCTTAGGGAAAAAAATAGCTTGTAAACAATTTGAATAGGTCTTTGTAGCCTGTCAGTCTGTGACAGTGTCAAAAAGCTAACTTTCTGGAACCATTCTGGTTACAGGATATGCCTCCATACTATGGTTATCATCAACCAAGGGAAGGTATGACACCAACAACAACAAAAAAAAGGAAAAAAAATCAAAAACTTGCAGGTTATTACAGGGTTGTATAGTCTCGGAATGCAAGTCACAGTGCCTTCCTACATAAAGTTGCATTTAAACAGTGACGTGAAAGTGACATGGAAATGATGTTGGGGATGATAACCGATGAGGTTGCAGTATAGTTCTTATTAAGACAAAAAAAAGATGAGTCGGTCCTGTAAACATTGTCAGAAGTCCAACTGTAAACTCTGCCTATACCTCGGGATAATTCTGGACATTAACGATGAGTGACAAAGTGTTGTGGGATATCAGCTCCCTCATCTCTTTTAACCAATAAGCTATGATTGCTTTTCATGGGAATGGCGAATGTATTCGAATGCCTGAGAGGGGAAGATAAAGGATGGAGATAAACCTTCTATTTCTTCAACTTCAGACTAAAGAAAATGGTGCTTCCTACAGGGCTTCTTAACCCATTTCCAACACCAAATCCCCACTACCACTTTCGAAAAAAAAAAAAGCAGCTTGCACTTATTTCACTTACTCTCTATAGATATTGACACGCAACAATGTCCTAAGATGTGGTAACATGAAGTTAGTGGAACAAAACAGAAAACAAACAAAAAAAAACTGCCACAAATGCTCAATGTTGTGTTATCTTGTGCTTACCTTTTAAAGTTGGTGTTTTGAGGTGATATATGTCGACAGGGGCTGTGCAGCCCATGCCTGGGACCTCAAAATGCAACGACGTCTTTTAGTGAGGGGGGGTAGATGGAGAAGCAACACACAGCTGGAGATACTGTATTCTCATGGCTGAATGCACAGAAATAAGACAGAGAGGGCAAAAAAGAAAGGAAAAAGGATGACCAAGTGCCGTGGGTAGTGATCAAAATCAGGGCCTAGCCACTTCCCCAATACGGGGTCACCAATCGCATGAAATTAGTTTCATTTAGCAAGACAGTTACATCAGGAGTCATGTAGATCTGGGGAATGCACTACTAGCACCAGGGGTATGAAGTGTAACTTTACTCTTTGGTTTATTAATCCCGCTGCCAGTATCAATCAGATAATTAACACGTTCAAAAAATAGGTGACTACTAATTTTCTTACTCCAGCATGGGAGCTTTCTGTAATCCTTTATTGGAATTATTAAAAAAATAAAATCTTTGACTTTTGGACAGTTGGTTGATGGTTTAAACTTTGGGCTCTCTCAATCGATGTCTGTTTAACCATATCCAGACTTGGTAATATTTAGATTAACTGATGATGAAAATGGATAATTAGCAGCCATTTCAAGTGTGTAAATACTTCAGTGTATTAGGTGTGACTGGAAGTGGACGTTCAGACCCATGCAAAGTCTCTCTTATCTGTTTGCAAGTAGCAGCTTCCTCAGGTTTTACATCTCCTACTTGGTTTTTAAGCTCATACTCATATTTCATACTGAAGTAGTACAGTTTTTGACATTTTTTTTTTCTTTTGTTTGAGTACATAAGACACAATTGGTTTGCGTAATTTGGTGTTCACTGGCTTGTGAAAAAGACCCATCGGTGGCAGGAGGACAGTGAGATGTAAAATGGTCAGTATTTGGAACAACATAAGATAAGAATAAAAACAAGAAAGACAAAAAAATCTCAAATTATTAAAGTGAATATCACTGTGTAATATTTATTCAACTTGTAATTTATGTACTCTTTTAACCTTTGTCTTTTTTTTGTCATGACAAAGCATTTATTTAAATAAAGTTATGTATTCATTTAAGCAATCTGGTGTAGCTTCTTTCTGTGGCGTTGCCTTTTCAGGAGCCGTAAGTGGCACTTATCAAATTGGCTCGAAAAGTGCAGTTTGAGGTGGAATTGGCCTGATACTAAGCACCGCCTAATCTCCGAGGCACGAGCAGATAAACCTCTTAGACGTAAATCTAAGATGCTAAGGCTATCCCAAAAGGATCTAATGCAGCATGCAGGATGTGCCTTTATAAAGCCTCGCCTGGGGGCCAGTCACCTGGTTTTCAGCACCACGGTCAAGAGATTGCTCATCTCATTTAATATGAGCTTCGGGGGTGGAGGTCAAATGCAAAAACTTCAGAAAAACCATGACGTCATTTTAGATACACGATTTTGGTTTAAGGCAAATCCAACATTGGGAAAAGCTTTTGACATTAAATGTAGTCCTGATGTTAGACAAGATAATAAATATACTTGGAACAAATTTATACAGATATTTTTTTTAGTGCTCATCTCACTCTTCACTTGTTCCTCCAGCACAAATGACTAAAATGCATTCAAGAATTTAAATGGGATGAATAAAATAGGGGAAAAATTAATTGTAATCGTAATAATAGGAGGTCTCAAATTAAACCCATAAATGTTGAAATGAGAAATCAATTGATAAATAAATACAGTGTCTTGGATGTGTCACTGCATAAGTGATTACAGTGCCCCTCAATATACAGTATATACTTTTTAAAGTCCTTAGCAGAGTTTTATAAAATGAACACCTAAATATTTACTCTGGGTACATTTTACCTGGTGTATTAATTACAGCAGTCTCTTAGGTGTAATCAAGTAGGATTATATGAAGCTAATTTCCCTTACCTTACAGTATTATGGTCCTAACAGTTGTAGTTTTTAATCCCTGTTTGTACATATTATCTATTCTATATATATGGCCCTGCATGTCTACAGATGGCTTTCTGGACATGTTGAGCCCTTCTCAGACTCCAGGATGTGATATTTATTTCTGGGGCCACCAGAAGCTTTCCCTGGGGCCTACGACACTGTGACCAACAACAGATCTGGATGGCGGGAGCAGGGTATGAGGGGCAGAGGGTCCCTGTGTGTGTGTGCGTGCATGCATGTGCGTGCACGTGTCGTTTGACTTAGGGAGGAGGAAACACATGTAGCAGATTTTGATTTGTGAGGGACTGAACATGACAATTTGCCTTCAAAGAAACTGACAAGTGCAGTTAGGACTTCAAAACATGTATTCCCTTTTTATTACATAATTAGGGCAAAAACATTTGACAACTGTGACACCAACACCAGCTCATATGGCCCCATCCAAAGGCAGAAAACAGAGGGATTGAGCGTGTTTTTAGCTCTCTGACTTCAGCTGCAGACATTAGCTAAAATGATCAATAGCAGCTCCTTAAATGCTGAATAGTGACCTGTATAACAGGCTTTTTTTTAAAAAAAAATCACTGGAGTTAATTTCTAGAGACAATGATGAAGCTTTATCAACACACAAAAGGACAAATGTGCAGATGTTTACGGCGAACAATTGGAACCTCTTTAAATCACTGCTTGCACTCTTGTATAATACCGTCTCTTAAAGAGGTAATCACCGGGGATGGAGATGAAAGAAGATTTGAAAGAATGTGCAGCAGTTGGGAGTTAATCACATGACTTAGCAGGGGAATCCTCCACTGCTGGTGGTTACTCATCGGCAGACAAGTGTCTGCTAGTTTTCGTCCAAGCCCTTTCATCAAAGATGGACTTATACCTGGATTCTCAAATGAAGGGTTCTTCACGGTGGATCGGATGTGACTGTGAGAACCACAACTGCACATTAGGTAAACCAGCTTTGAGATTATGAACGGACATCCCACAAACCATGAAAGGAGTATTTTTTTTAAGACAAGGCAACTATATTATTTTTTTTAAAATTGACTTATTCAGTTAAGCACTTGACAAATCAAATGGATATATGGATGGACACATGAATGACCGTAAATGATGAATGAAATTGTAGTTATATGTGACCGTCATGATCACATTCTTTATGACTACATGAATAAAATAGTTTTTAGGAACACTCTTAAATCCCAAAAACAATAAAATAAAACAACCCACACACTTTTTTCAGCTCCAGAGCTAGCAGCTGATATCTGGCTTGATTTGAAATTTTAAAAAAAGTTGTTGCATGCACTCTGTATTTTTATATTTAAGGGGACATTACGAGTCATAAAGTACAATGATTATACATTTTTCATCAGATTTGCATTAGCTTCCACCATTTCTATATTTGGATGAACTGTTCCTTTAAAAGACATTTTTGTGTTGTTAATACAACACAGATTTCAGACTTTCCAGTTTCTGGGTATTCTACAAAGCAGAAACACAACACTAGTTCCCTTTGTCCATATTCAAAGATAAATAAATATCTGCTGCACTTCCTGCTAACATGGGAGCACCTTGTCATTCCAACAAAGATAAAACAACAATTATTTTGTTAACATTCAACAAATACAGCTTTCATGAGTCTTAGTAACAGACCCACCATCAACATATGAAGGGAAGTTGTTGAATGTTAACAAAAGAAATAGTAGCCTGAAAAGTAGGGCAGATCTTCAGCTCTCCAGGCCAGTCCATGCCAATGTGCTTTTGCACATATACACACAGACGCACACACGCGAGCACACACTTACTCCCCCAAAGACACACACACAAACACACACTACCCTCCTCAAACTATTGTACCGGATCTATCAAACCGAAACAAAAGACATTTGTTTTGATTTGTTTTCAGAAAAGGCCAGCTTCAAACTACCATTAAATGTGCTGAACGCGCTGAGGATGCCCGTTAGGAGATCCATGTGTGACACCAAGCCAAGCTGACTGCCAAATTCCCAGCTTTAATACCATAAAAATAACAAGGGTGAAACGGAGATAGAAAAAGAAATCTGAATAAAGCTCGAGCAGTCCTGGGACTGGTGCTTGCCATACTTGCGCACTGTAGGCATCATCTCTCACTTTTGGGATAACTTAAAGGAAGCGCTTCTTAACTATTGGAAGTATTGTCCTTGCAAATAAGTAGTGACATTTGCTTGGACACTTACAAATGTGGTGGGAATTTATTCCATATAATATCGACGCATTGAGTTTGTCCTCATCGCATTCATTGTCAGTCCTGCTTTGGGGCAGAAATGCATCTCAAATTTAATTCACAAACACATTTATTGATTCTCTTCTGATTATGTGCTTTTTAACTGAAACCCAAATAAACGTTTTCTTTTTAATTTACAGAAAATTATTTACATTTTCAGCATTTCACTTGATTTGAGTCACCATTAAAAAACCTGCCAGAATCACTGAATGCCGTACACCCCAATAAGTTGCACTTTGCTTTAGAAATGATCTATCTACGCAACATAGATGGCAAAAGTACTGCCCTCAGTGACTCCGTGCTACTTTTAAATACTTGACTTGTACAGTGAATAAAAGGACAAGAGTTCCTGAGTATGCCGCAGGTGCCCACTAATCAACTTACTGTGTGTAGATTATGATGCATTGTTTGCAGGTTTTTGAAGCTGAATAAAATAAATCAAAACAAACAACAACAAAATTGAGTCAAAGAAAAATTTATTCCAGCCCTCCATCGGTCACGACGAAGGGCCTGACTCGCGTTAGCGTAGGAGTTTTAGGGTGGGGGCAGCCACATTCAACAGTCCAATCCATCCCTGTGTCAACACTTCATTAGTAACCCTGGAAACAAACACGCACAAATGTACTCACATGCACGCACATGCATGTCTGTGCACACAGAAGTTTCCATTTGACAAATAGAACAACTACAAGCAAACAACAACCGTTCTTTAGAGGCAGCTAAAAACTGATGGGTGTGGATTAACAAAAGAATGGTGACATCTGTTATTTCATTTAGTTCTAACAACATTCTAATGTCAAGCCGGACATGGATATTCATAAAAACTTCACATTTTTCTTCAACAGTCACAGGAAGGATGGAGAACTAGAGTTCACGCAACCCTCAGCTGAGGTATTTTACTTAAATCAAAAAACACCAAAAATTAAAATAATCTGAAAATAAAAATAGCACTTGAGTAATATGATAACTCAGTTTTCACATCAACGGGGTTTTAGGGGGTTCACTTTTTCAGACTTTTTTCCTTGACAACAGGAGAAATAGGAAGAGGAGGTAAGAGGTGGGGGAAACAAAAATATAAAAATAGAGTTTTTAATCACAGTTGGACAATTGTATACATATATTTGACTACCAACCTTTTGCACCACCAGTTGCTAAAGGCAGTATCGCTCATTTACAATAATGTGGAAGTTTTTAAAGAATGACTAACCCTAACCCTAACCATGATCACCTCATGACATCACAATGTACCGCTGGGATCTACAGGTGAGTAAAACATTGCAGGTGTCGGCATTGCTAAGGTTTCCTCGTGGTACTGGTGGCAGTCGGGGTCTCCTCTGACTTTAGGCGTCTCTGGAATCTGAACCCCAGTATAAGGATTGACGCACCAGCATTCGCCCCGCTGGCCCTGGGTAGACATGTTGCACTGGAGAGGGGGAAAAAAAACACAAACTAGACAAGTTGGAAAACACTGGAAAAAAGAAGGAGGGGTAAAGATGCACAGTGGGAAGTTTGGGGGTGCGTTAATGAAGCATGGCATAAAGCTTGAGGTGGGTGTGTGTATTTTTGTGCATGTATTTTTCTGGTGGCAGGGGGCTATTGGACAAAACTGAGGGCCATGGCCTGGGTGGGACTGCCCTCGCCCAATGACAAACCATCCTTAGGTCATGCCCCCTACTCATAATCCATCCACAGCCACACTCATAGGGATGCCAGTAGAGCCCCCACAAACACACACTCATATACAGCCCCCCCCCCCCCCCCCCCCCCCCCCCCCCCCCCCCCCCCACAGAGCCCCCTCTCAGCTATCTTCAGAAATGAGGTCATAATTGAAGTGGACACAGTTTACGGCGCACACACGGGACAGCCGTCAGAAAGAATGAGGAGCCGGGGAAAGAAAAGACTTTCCATTTTCTTCCTTCGATGAGAAAGAACAAAAAAAGTGACAGTTACAGTAATTACCCCGCGACATGGAGGGACAACTCCAAAAGGGAGCCAAGTTTGAAGGAGGTACAGTGTTCCTCCCTGGGAACCAAGGACTCCAGCCTCAAACAATGCTGTTGTTTGTGACCGGTGATGAAAATTGGCTGAGTTGTTGAGAGCTGTGCTTTGGCTATTCAAATCTTCTTTTCTGCTCTACTATCCTTGTAGGAAAACACTGGATAGGTGACCTTGTTTGTCCGCCTACGTCTGATTTCTATGGATGAGCAGAATTCAAATTCAAGCCCCTGATCGGAAGCACATTTCGTTCCTCAAACTGAACAAAAGTCTTCCCATGAAGTATGCCAAACGGTTTTATTACCTTGTAACCTTAAGCTCAGAAGTGTTGCCTCATTCAGGATGACATCTGTGTGTGTGAGTGTGTGTGTCTCTGAGCGTGTGTGTGTGTGGGAGAGAGAGAGAGAAGCTGACTATATCCAAATTAGGGTTTTAAACAGAAAAGAATGGGCCATCTACCGTATTTTCACGACCATAAGGCGCACTGTATTAAAAGGCGCAGTCTCAGTTATGGGTGCTATTTCTGTATTTAAAACATACACAAGGCACACCGTATTATTAGGCGCATGCTGAAACATACAGTAAAAAATGACAACGGAAGTAAAACAGTGAGTTTCAACACATTTATTGAACAAAATATTCATTCTTCCGCCACAAAACCATCAAAGTTTTCATCTTCTGTATCTAAATTAAACAGCTGCACTATTTCAATGTCCAACATCCCGAATTCCTCTTCTTAATCATCTGAATCGGACTCACTGACCGGTTCCAGTTCAGCATTGATTTTGTGAAAGCTCTTACAATACATGAAGACGGTATCATAGCCCATGCGTCTACAATCCACCCGCATATGGTGGCATAACTTGCCCGCCGCTGCCTCATAGTCTTTGTGAAGGAGTGTTCGCCTTCTGTCATCCAGCGCTCTGTCCGTTTCCGTGGCAGCCGAGAACCACGGTGAACGACGACTTCTTGGGTTAGGGAAGATGGCCGCCCTCTCCTGGTTAGGGTTAGGGTTAGGGAAGATGGCCGCCCTCTCCTGGTTAGGGTTAGGGTTAGGGAAGATGGCCGCCCTCTCCTGGTTAGGGTTAGGGTTAGGGAAGATGGCCGCCCTCTCCTGGTTAGGGTTAGGGTTAGGGAAGATGGCCGCCCTCTCCTGGTAATCCGCGGGCAGCTGCTGCGCAACAGTTGTCCTCGCGCGCATGGAGAGATGCCGCCTCCTCATAAAGTGAAAAGACTAAGATTGCTCGATTGCCATTTTCAGCCGCATATTCGATGTCCTGCAGTTTAAAGTAAGCCTCATTCATACGCGTCTCGCTTGAACGGCGCCATTTTAGGGGGTCCTTACGCGTAGGTGTGCCGCTAATCGATTGTCGGAGCGTTTACCGTAGTGCACCCACCAAAGGCACACAGCAGATTTTGGAACTCAGTCCACACACAAGGCGCACTATATTATAAGGCGCACCATCGATTTTTCAGAAAATCTCAGTGTTTTAGATGTGCCTTATAGTCGTGAAAATACGGTATTCATTCAACAGAACTCTATCTATCTATCTATCTATCTATCTATCTATCTATCTATCTATCTATCTATCTATCTATCTATCTATCTTCCATTGACTGCATCCATTCTCAAAGCTACTGTACAATTTCTAACATGAGTAATCATCTAAATGTAGTTGTAAACCATTTATTACCAGCAGATAACATGGTAATTAGGGAACAATAGCAATTATTTTCAAAGTAATTTTTCTTTCATTCAGCAGTATATACAACCAATATTTAAAAGAAGTAATGGCTCAGAATTACCGGAGCTCGGCTGGTATGTTTTATGTTATTGCGGTTGGCCTAACAACCAGACCAAGTTAAATTCATGTCTTCCATGTTTTCACCATGCAAACAACAAAAACAAAAAGAGATTGGTCCTGTCTCTTATTTCTTGAGCCTCCCTACAAACAAGAGTTTTAAAACAATGCCTCTTAAAAACCTAGACTTTCAAGCGATTGAAAATCTGTGGGAGTCATTTTATGTTGTCCACAAACAGACAATGGAGTAAGTACATCTAAATATGTGGAAAAACACGCTGAGATTAACACAGCTGTTAAAAGTCTGTACAGAACTCCTACAAGCAAAAAAAGAACTGGCACTAAATGGCATATGTGATGAAAGACTACTTGCAGTGATGACGATAATTGCCAAAGATGGTAGACTGTTAGTCTTGTGGATTCATTTGTTGTTTTAAACTAAAGCTTAGATTACAGTGCTGTCAAGAAGACAGCATCACCATGAAACCCTCAAAACTACCAGCAAACAACGCTGGACGCCTGGAAGAGGGGGGTCGTGGCCCTGTTTTGAACATTTAACTCAACTCAGCTGTGATTTTTAAAATGAGCAGCTACGACAAGAAAGAGATAAAACCTTGCTTTTGTAGAAAAACATGATGCTCTGTGGGTTCATTCAAGTCATTTGGGCCATGTGACCATTCTATTTACTAAGATTTGCTTTATATGGACATTTAAAGGTGACATTAATATTAATAGTGCCATTGACCACATGTGTAGTTATTAATGTTGTTATTTCTGAACCCTAAGGGTATACGTACAGTATGGGGCCTCTGTTGTAACATAATTAATACAGCTTTAATGTCAAGCCAGAATCAATAATTAGTGATTATTTGAAATTGCTTGTTTTTTCCACTCATACCTAGAGAAACAATTACATAAATGTTATAATTACATATGTAATTGCAAAGTAGTGTGCAAAAGATCAAAATGGCTCATTTGCCGAGTGTCAGTATTTTAGTGTTCTTCCCACCTACTTTTTAGGATGGTTTCCAAAGGAAAAGATCATTAGTGGAATACATTTTGTATACATTTTGTGTGTGTGTGTGTGTGTGTGTGTGTGTGTGTGTGTGTGTGTGTGTGTGTGTGTGTGTGTTCTGCATGGCTGACCTGCTTGAGGCTGTACAACCCATGTTTGTCACAGTTTGGAAATTTGAGCCTGTATAGGTTCTCCAGCGGGCCTCTGTTATCCTCAGATGTCATCCTGGAGATCTCCTCTAAAACCTCGTTCAGCTCCTGCTGACAGGGGGTCTGAACAGAAGAAGTTAACAGGATCATTTAGGGAAGAATCCCATGTCATCTATAAATCTCTTTAGTGTACTTATATCCAAGTCCCTTTGGAGAAAACTTGACCATAACAGAAGGATAAAGTCAGTTGAGATGATGAAAATCTATGGAAATTTAAAGTGGAAAAATTATTCAAAATGTCACTAAAATACACATTTAGAACATTTTCACTTCAGCACTTACAAAGCATCTTAAAATTCAATAAATAAACCAACAAAAGGCATCTGAAAGTACAAATGCGCTAGTTTGGGTGCCCCTCCTGAAGGGCAAGTGGCAACCTGTGAGGTCACCACGGCCATCAGCTCATGAAATGTTTGTGAATGAATGAATTCAGACTTGTGAAGCGCTTTGAGTGGTTAAAGAAAACTGTAAACAGAGCCTGTTGACCGTTTTACTGTTTACCATCTTGACGAGGGAGATGACCACCCACCTCGAGCTGGGGTCAGGTTTGGACCTGTTCGGCATCCTCTTGTGTTTTCAAAGATCCTATTCCTATTCCTATTTAGGATCCAAATTCACAATTTATGATGCAAATCACGTCTCTGTGGAGTCCCAACTTTCTTGGAAATGGGTCCGAGAGATAAAGGAAAATCTTGTATTACATTATCTGACCTGATTTGACCACCCACAGTGCAGTGCTGCTATTCTTGCTGTCTGAAGCCCCTCCCCTGCACACATGCCCAGGTCCATTTAGTCCATTCTCTCCTTTGTCCTTTCTAATGGCCCTAACAGTTGTTTTGCACCCATTTGCATATACATTTTGTTGAGTTAATTGAGGGAGAAAATGAGCAAATGCATTTAACTGTCAACCACATACACCCTGCTCCACATGTGCTCTTCAGAGTTCATACACATTTACATGAAACATAAAGAATATGCATGTGTCCAACCAGCGATATGTGAAATGTGATTGTTGGAGTAAGGGAGAGGTGGGGGCTTGGAGGGAGCCTAAATTCTCCTTTAAATTACCACCACTGCAAAAACGAATCCACCGCGAAGAGCTTATTTTTCATTGTTTTGCATGAATTTGATATTGGATATGATCAATTCCTGGGATGATCAATGCTCAGATAAAATGAATTTTAACAGGTTTGTCCACCAAAGCACGCCTCGACTGTCTGAGTGCCCATAGGAGGGCACTACTGCACCATAGCACACAGCACCACATTGACTTTGGTCCTCCCCATTTTAACTGGCATATGAGAAGTGATTGACAGGTTTGTAGAGGGTAGAATATGATGAGCCACATACATAAGTGAATAACCAATAAGTTTAAAGTATTTACGTATTGGAAAACCAAACATTACATGTGAGTCTCAGAAGTGCAAAGGTGTAAATTTGAGCTGCCGTATTTCATGAAAAGATAGTTTAGGCCTGACCTGAGGGACAGTTTGGAGTCGAGAGTCTTCAAACTGATTTGTCTTCATCTTGGTCTTGAGTTTATTCTGGTATTGTTTCATGGCGGACTCCTGCCACATCCGAGCATCACTTGGTCGCTTGGCGAGTGGGTTTTCAGTCCCGTGCACCTCTATGGTGGTACAAACATAACAGTAAATAATCTGCAGCACATCAAATATCTGTCCTCACATCGACCTTGAATGAGTACACATAATGTTGCCCTTAAACACGGATCAAGTGTTTAGATTCTTTGATCACAAGCTGAGACATTTTTTCCTTACAAAACGCCTTTTTACAAGTCACCTTAATCCTGAAATTAGAAGACAACCTTGTTTTGGGCCCTCAGGGCATCCTTATTCCAGTAATGGACAGTCAGGTGCTGAACCAACTGTAATTACCACAGCTGGGATCATTTTCTGATTTAAAGTTCATTTGTAGCAGGTTGACTCTGAGCATTTCCTGTCGAACAACCAGCACTCCTCTTTTCTCTGGCATGTGGAAACACAATGCACAGATAAGAAGTGAACAAATGAATTCAGAACAAAGCACGTGTGCCTGGGAGTCCCTGGGAGGTCTGCGAGGTTAACTCGGGCAACACACGCAGAATCAAAAGATGTGACTGAATTAAAGACTCACAGCTGGTGAGTCCTGACTTGTGGACTGATGAAGGACTGTTATGCTGAGCAAGGATTTCCTTAGAGGATGTAAGCTGCCTCCTAGATGCCCCAGGGGAATTATGTGCATGTGTTGCGCGTGCGTGTGTGTGGTGGGGGGAGTGCATCTGAGTGTGTCTGTAATTAACATACTGAAAATCAGAAGTGGAGCTCTGACAATATAAATCAAGACAGAGGATGAAATGACTCTCAGTGCTTAATTTTTTACACTCCATTCCTTGCAGGAAACAATATAGCACACCTTTAGCCAACAGCTATGCAGCTACATTGTTGACGCTAGTCTGGGTACCATAGAAACCACCTGTACAGTGTTTGGGGCTTCAGTATTACGTGTATTGCCTCTGTGCAATACTTTCACAACTCTCATATCACAGAATGAGTAATGTTTTTCCAGTGTTGCTTAGCATGAATGTATTTGCACTGTTATTTTATACAGTGAGGCTCAGGCCGAAAGTGGCCTCATGCCATTTCAAGGATGGGCAACTTCAAACACTTCACAGCTGTACAACGGCCAAAACGAAATGAAATAATGAAGATAGCTTTGCCAAACCAGCAGGATGCTCTATAACTCTGGCATTTAATTTGTTTTCTCCAGGCTGGACATTACAGTTGGAGTGTGTGTGATAGTGTGTGAGGGGTAGGGAGTGAGAGAGATCCTCAATAACGAAGATGCTCTGCAGATTAAAAGAGCGACTGTGACCATTATGACCGGATGTCACAAGTGTTGACACATTATATATTTGACTCATTTGTACCTGGGACTGCTCTTGAAACCTTTACTGGTTGCTGGTCTATGAAAAGCCTCTGCAGGAGCAGAGATTTTATGTCATATATCAGATATTATATGTGGTCATTTTTCCTTCCCCACAGAAGTTTGGATTCTGAAAAATATAGATAATGTTGCCTGGTTGTTGTTTTTACAAGAAAAACAAGTAAAAACACACTTAGTCAAGACCATATTTCCCTCTTAGGCTAGAGCTAAAACTTTCTTAGGTGTAAAATGGTGGATCGTGTGGCCAAATACATCCAGGTTAATAATCTATACAGATCTGGAATTTGGAAGGTTTGAACATCATTCCAGAATATTTTATTTGGTCTAAAAATACTATTTCAGAACTCTTAATAAACTTCTTTTCACTTATCATTCTAAAAGTGGCAGTGGAGCATTTCGTGGTTTTGAAAATTTACACAAAATCACATTGAATCTGCCAGGAATGATATCAGTGACCTTGACATTGTCGCAGGTTCGGTCAGTCTAATAACTGCTGTGTTTATATTCTGCATCTCTATTACAGAAGGAAGGGCCTGCTATTTACCCCTAAGGAAGAGCTTTTATTGCAGGCCTCAGCATGCAGCCCCCACCCTTTTCCTCTGTCCTTTTCCTGCAGATGAATGTGCACAGACGCTCTCAAATTAAATTCTGAAGAAATTAAAGATCTAAGCAGGCAGGTGAAGAGCAAGAGCGTGTCTCGGCAGAGGTTCATCTGCAGACCAACCCGTGGTGTCTCAACCTTCTCAAGAAATAACAAGAGGGACACAAACAACTGAAAACTGAACAGAAAAATGAGGGGAAAGTTCATCAGGTGGGTTTTGGGGTAGTTTTGTGCTTGAGACATGTAAAAATATCAATCTTTGTTAATGAATGAAAACAACATATGAAACAAGGTTTTTTCTCAAAATTTAAAACATTTCTGAATGTTTCTCCAAAAAAGTTCTTACTGAAGAATTTCAATGTTTGTTTTACATATTATTGGCATTCAAAGCCGTAAAACTCTTTCTTTCTTTTTTTGCAACTGTTTCTACTTTGACTGCAGCATTCTAGCTGTTGCAGGATAACCGCGTTCACATTAGACAAAGCTGGAAAGCTTTTATCTGAACTCTGGACTGTTTGCTCAGGCTTCTGTGCTGTTTACATCAGCATAGTTAAACTGATTCCCGGTACAAATGATTCCATCTGAACATGGGATCACTCCAAATGAGCATAACCGAATCCCCAGGACTGCAAGTTAGCATTTCTTCAGTCAACAGTGGTCTGCCTATTTAGGGTTGAGGGTGTAATCTCAGACATCTGCAGGGAACATCGTCTATTAATGTGATTACTCTTGTTAGAAGGATTATTGGGCTGTGTTGCTGACTCTTGAATTAAAGCCAAATAAGATCCCCTCCCAGGTGAAGAACTTGGAGATGAGGGTTCATCAGAAGGATACGCTTGTTTACATTCACAAATGAGGGCCTGCCACTGCTTGCTCAACAGTCACATGTAATTCAAATGAATTTCAATGAATTGTAATGAAATTGCTGCAATATAAAAGCATAAAAGATTACTCTGTGCCTGCAGGAGATGTGGCATATTTAATTTGGGTAATTATCATGACTACAATGATGTAACTGTGGTTATCTTCTGACATAAAAAGGCCCGTCACAAAACCATTGTTTTGACTCGTTTTCTCAGTGAAACCTCTTTCCTCCGAGCTAGTCGTTCCATGTCAAGGCTAGGTAAGAGGTGTCTTAACTTAAATGTTTGCATAAAATGATACTGCAATACATACTGACAGTTCATCAGTAATACACACCACCAAACATGTCAATGCAGGCCAAAAAACATACCCTCAAAATATGGATGCAATGGTACCAACAATTTATTATGAAGATCAACATATATGTGGAGAAGACACACGCTACTTACAAAACCTCAGGATGATCATATATATAACCACAACAAAGATGGTGCTCTTGTACAAGGCAGTGCTGCTCAATATGCATAATTTGCATGTTAGCAAATTGGAAAGGGGTCTGTCCTTTTTGGCACTTTTATAGTGAGCTATGATGCAAAATGGTGCTACACATGGAGGGTGGAGCTATACATACCTGGCAGAAGGAAATTCCAAACTGAAAATCAGAAGTTGTGGTTTTAAATGTTTGATCTTCTTTGTGGTCAAATAAGGCACCATGACATGTCATCAGAACGGTGCAGCCAGTGTAACCTCACTCATCTCTAATCAAAATCAAAGATATACGAAGCTTAACTCACACTTCAGTACCATAAAAAACACTCTTACATGTATAGACTCCAGAAAATAGAAGTGAGGGAGCTTTGCTGATAACAAAGCTGGTACTTCACCAGTCAGTTGTTGAACTTTGGGTCTGGCTGGTCTGTTAGCATCCACCTGTCGCAACAGCTGCTTGCTATTGCTAAGTGTAGATGAGTCAGCTGTTAGAATGAAAACTAATGATGTGTTTTACCTCATTGTTGTGTCATTGTTTAAGAATCAAAACAGTTGTGCCTTACCATTTGTGGAGAGATCATCAAGGCTTGTGATATCCACATCCACTTTTTGTCCGCAGTGCCCAAAACCATCGAGGAGTTCTTGTAAAGGTAACTCAGCCTCTGCCCTCGGGTAGCATCTCAGCCCGCTGGAGCACCTCGGCGTGTAGACTCCGCAGAGTTCCCCTTCCCGCTTTGCACATACTGGACAGCAGCCGCAACCCAGCTCCCTCACAATTTCACACGATGGTGTGACTTTGGGACAGGCAGCAACACGTTCTGCAGTGCAACTGGGACACCGGAAAGCCAAGTCTCCGAGCGTGATTAGAGGCAGAGCAAAGTATGCAAAGAGCTGCACATAGATGCAATATGTGGCCATAGTTCTATATTTTAGTGGTGACTGAAAAATGAAGTGACCCTTGGAAGACGGGTATGAACTGCAGGTTCATGAGAGTCAGCTGTGTTTGGGCAAACACTGATGCCACTCGCAGGGTCCTACATGCCCTCATATTACACCTGCCTGCATATCAGAAACAGCCTACAAAAGCTCAGTAAATCTATTTTAAAAAAAACTGCAAAACAGGCCTTTTTGTGTGGAGTTGGTGCACTCTCCCTATGCCTGTGTGGGGTTCCCCCAGGGGCTCCGGTTGCCCCCATCATCAAAAAGCATACAAGTTCAGGCCGTTGCAGGCTGCTGCTCGTGCGGATGACCGGCCTGGGCCCACACAGGGATAAACAAGATTTTTAAAAAAAATATACGTCATGTATCTCTAGTCATAGCTTTTACGTCTTAACGTGTTTGTTGATCAAGTGTTTTTTTTATTTCATCCAACATTTTCTGTTTTATTTTGAAATGGAATCCTTCCCCTCATTTCAGACACCTTTGACTTCTGCCCTGGTGTGTTTCCTGCCCACGGGGTTGTCTGCCTCAATCCCTGAGTGTTTTCAGATGCACTCTAGTCTTTAAATAGTCCACGTCCACCTTGTTCTGTCTCAGGTTGTCTTGTCATGTGCCAGCTTCGCATCACATTCTCTGATAGGACTTTTCGGTTTAAGTTGATGTTGGAAGTGATATAGCTTTAGTTCTTTACAGATCAATGTTTTTTTGTATTTTAATTCCTGAATCATTGAATTAAAAGAAACCTGAAGTCATCCTGGCAGTGTCTCAAGATCCTGCATTCGGTGTTTGACCTTCCAGACCCGTCTTGTCAGTAGCAACGAGAGGATTTTTTTTGTCTTTTGTTCTCTTTTCAGTAAACTGGAGAAACTTTTATGAAGCCATTTTTCATGGGACTTAAGAAGCAGCTTAAAACATTTTAAAGCATGGAGCTCATGATAGAAATGGGACACCTTGTCTATTCACAATCAACCGACCACTTTTTTTCTATCACCAGTGAGGCTCTAGAGCAGGCATAGACTGTAGAACAGAGGTGGTCTGTAAAACCTTGTAAAAATATGAATATTTATCTGTCATCTGCTGTTTCTGTCCCTACAGTTTTTAATGGCAAGTTCTTCCAAATTCCACGTCTGTAAATCTACCAAAATTATCTATATTCTTTCAAAATTCAAATGTTTGTCCTATGCACAATTCAAGCAAGGAAATTATACACTGAAATAGCCCATTAATTGGGTGGGAGAAATCTGCATTTTCAATAGTCTTAGTGGACTCCTGGGAAATGCATTTCCACATAAACCACTGAGAAGCATTTGTTCAGTGGAAGACTGATCAATTCTTGGTGTGGGGCAGGTGGATGCAGCAGCCTCATCCGTCTCGGGTTTGCTGTTGCATCTCATCATTCCAGATAGGTCTCCTTTTCACTCCTCTCCTTTAAATTATACCCATGTCTGAAGGAAATGACTAACTGTGGAAAATGTGACCAGCTTTCTGTGGTATTCCATTTGTCTCGACCTAATGACTCTCTGAAAGATGGATGTCTCAGGGGGCCAGTTAAAATGTCTCTCAGCACTCCAGCATCAGGTTGTTCTGGTTAAGTGTAAAATTAAATGCAACACTATTGTTCAGCTATTTCCCATTCATTTGGAGTTGCCAAGCAATCGGGCAACACATAATGCATTTGTGAGTGGAAAACACTGAGAGGCGCTCATAAAAAAAAGAAAAAACAGAAATTGAAGTGTTGCATTGTAACCATCACGGGTAGACAGCAGAAAGACTCGCGTGCTGTTTGGACAGAGTGTCTCCTTTAGAGTCAAGGAAAAACAGTTTTGTTTTCAAAGGCAAAGGCTTGAATACGTGTGTGCATTGTGGAGCTGCATTATGATAAATGGATTACAGAAAAGGTACACATAGGAGATAGAAGAGATAAAAGAATGATCTGAGTCTGATGGTGACTGATATGATTGGAGTCATGCTCGCCTAAACATTTATAAGAGAAAACAGTTATGTCATGCAGTCAGCTTTTCACCAAAGCACAGACTAAACTATAGACTAAACTAAGGCTGTTTGTTATTTCCTGTTTTATTTTGTAGTCCCCACCCCCTTTATGCGTAGTGTCTTCATATTTCTGATGATTCCTTCACTGCAGTTGCTGCTTTTATCCTGCTGCATTCTTCCTTCTTTCAGTTCTTTGTATTAAGATTAATAACAGATAAGGGGGGATGGGATGGAATTTTGCTCCACGTCTATTGATTGTTTCTTTAAACATCTCTTGATGTTCAACATGGACATTCCTGCACACCTTGACTCACACATATTTGTACCTCTGCGTATCCTGGCGGTCTGTTAGTCTGGCGTTCTTTTAGTCAGCATCTGAATCTAAAAACCATAAATCTGCCTTGTTTTGTTCTCTGACTTAATTTTGTAGATTTACCAAACATAGGCAGGGCCCTTCATGCCTGGACGCTACAGAAGATGATGAATCAGTTTGATCCTGGATCCTGGATCCTGTGAAACGGATCATTCCCAACTGCGATTAACAATGATGCAATTGCGGGTTCTTATTTTTGGAGGTTTTGGTGAACGCTAAGCTCAGCGTACACGGCTGTACGCAAAAAGACTGACGGGGGACTCGTCAAGGCAAATCTCCAAAAACAAAATTTCATCCATCTCTCTGCAACATCTCTCTTTTGGGCCGTGCACTCATCGTGATACCTGCAGCCAGGAATAACACATTTTTCATGACCAGTCCTCCGTGACATTTCTGCACTCACGCACGTGTCTCAGTCACTCACCTGGAAACTGTGGAAAGACGTGAGCAGTGCAACGTCTTAACTCAACAACTATTGATTATCTGCTCCCCCAGCTGAAACTGGATCCATTCCTCTTTATGAAACTCATTTCACTTTATTCATTTTGTGTTCGTTGATTAAAGAAGCTCACATAAGATTGATTCTCTCTGTGCAGGTGAGAAATGAAAAGATTTCCTGGCTTCCATTTATATTACTTTAAATTTGTGTTTTAGGTTTTTAAGGCACCTGCATAGATGTGAAACAACAGATTTTATTCTACTCTCATTTTGGGGGTTTATAACATCGGAGAAAACTTCACATTTTTAAAAGGCAATCTTCACTGGATTTTAGTAGTTTGTAGATGAAATTGTTTGTTTTTTCCACTGTATCTTTCAAACTGATTCCCTCTGGAGCTGACCTCACTGCTGCTGGACTGGAAGTGTATCCTGCAGCACAGGTCTCTGCAGTCATCACAAGACTATCGTGTTCCACTGGAGAAACTTACTCATGAGCACGGCCTTATGCTGGGGTATTTCTCTGGGCACCTTTGCTCTGCTTTCTACAGCTCAGCACTTTGATTTGACTCTTTGATGAATGCAATGGAAAAAATGCATTGGTTTTGTGCAATGGACCTGTTTTCATTGCATTTGAATTAAAGCGCACATTTTGTTTCTCTTTTTCGATTTTGGAGAGCCTGCATTACTTCTGTGTCAGCCTTTTGAAGTGAAGTAATGTAATTTTAACCGCTGTAATAAATACATCTGTGCAGCAAAAGTGGAGTTTTTACTGTCTTTAGATATGCCACTTGTGCAGTGGAACAAGTGTCTTTCATCCCAATGCAGCTGCATATAATCTGTGGGTGGGAAGGATATTGCAATTGCAAAAATGTCAGCATGATGGAACTTTTGTCCACAGCGTTTGGACAAGACGGGCGCAAACTCAAATACAAAAAAAAAAAATTCAATTAATATCTCAGTCAAACTGTAATGTCAGACTGTAGAGTAAAATATCTTTTTTCTATGGGCACTTACTGTTGATTTGAGGTTCACTCAGAAACAACGTGATTTTAAAGCCTGCATTTGTTTAGTGTTATAATTCAACTCACTTATCCAGGCATTAGGTTTATTCTTCAAAAATCTATTAATGTAAACATTTGAATGGCTTGTTTGCAGATTATTCACTCCGGAAACCTCGTGCAAATGGCAAAGTCATGCAAAGTGACGGTAGATGGACCTGACAGACGTTACTTCATACCCCGGCTCGCAGAGTTGCGTGTTCCACATTGAGCCATGCTGACATCACACTGTGGCTGCAGTGTGGCGTGAGTCCCCGGGGCCCACCACAACAAATATCGTTCTCATCTACGGAGTGAGAAACTTCCTGTTGGGGGGGGGCGTGTCCACCAGGCGTGACCACGCTTCACTGCATGGCTGTTAGTCCATATGATGTGTAAATCATTTGTGTACAGGCCATGATGATCCCAACTTCAGATATTTCACCACCAGCTTTGGATGTTCCACCTCCACCTTAGCCCTCCTATACTTGTCGTTTGTTAAAGTTTAAGTTATAATTTCTGCACATTTATTTTTTAACGTGTCTAATCAGGCATGTGCTTTTTTATGAAAAGCTGCCAATTTAGGGCAGAAGGAAAATAGTCCAATTCAAAGAGAAAGTTGCACTGGTCATTAGTCTAATATCCTTCTGAACAGTCATTGTATATTGGTCCCTGTTGACAACAGTAAGGAGTTGTCAGGATGAGCACATAACCTTTGGACTTTATGCTTATTAATGACATTTGTCCATTTCTTGCAGAGTAAAATCGAATCTTCAGCATTTATATTTAAAACCAAACAAAATCAGATACATTTGTCAGAGCTTGCCGGTATTAAGGCCTCTTCAGAGGTCCCTGCGGGGGACTGTGTGTGCAACATGACTTTGGGTAGCATGGGAACAGCCGAGGGGAGTCTGGGAAAGGAAACAGGCTGCAACATCGCTGTTGCGCAATCCGATTAGCTCCGAGTTGCATAGATAAGAAAGTGGACCAGATCACTCTGAGGCTTCATGGAACAGCTGGTTCTGTTGGCTGGCTGGTAAACCAAGCGTCCGTTCCTAATTGAGGCTTTTCTCCAGATTCTGCCAGAAAAGACATCCTTCAAACAGCAACACACAGAGCTGGGGTAGGTGGCTTTATTGTTTTCTGCATTTTAAGCCCAGTTTGATTATCTGTCACGCTGCACATTTATCAGATATTGGTAATTATGAATAATCTTTTGTTTGACTTCAAACTGAGCGGTCATATAGAGGAATAAGTGTATTTGTCTTGAATAAAGAGAAATGCTTCATATGAGCAGACTGTAACGAGGGGAAAAAAGCATTTCTCTGTGAACATCTGTTTTCGGTGTGTGTGTGTGTGTGTGTGTGTGTGTGTGTGTGTGTGTGTGTGTGTGTGTGCGGTTCCCACGAGATAGATTCATTAATTTTTGGGAATGTCCAGGAAGCAGATGGCCATCATGTCTGCTTCACCGAGACCTTATTGTTATTGTTTTTTTTTCCCTCCCTCAAAATCATGGCTGCACTAGAATTAAGCATGTTTAAAATTCTAATTCTGTGATTTATGAATGAAAGAGTAATAGAAACAATATCATGCAGATACAGGGAAGATTATTCAAGTCTTTCATGTACAGCTGATTTGCAAATTTGGGAAAGCTCTAGAATATATTTGATGATATCTTTTGGACAGATGCTGTTGACTGCGTTGCTGGGTATTCTGCTGACCTGCTCAGGTAAACTAGTTTTTTTATCTCACGATGTAACTTGGGTGACAAATGAGCTCCAACCTTGACATGAACCGTTGAATTTGCGGGATTGTATGTTATTGCTGTCCACGTCTCTCCGCAGGAACTGCTGTAAAATTAACAATCCCACCATGTGACCAGCACATGTTTGATAGTCAGGTTGAGGACTGTCTCTTCGGCTTCAACACCAGCTTGGAGACGAGTGGCCGTCAGGAAGGCTGCCCCTGGCCTGCTGTCAAACAGTAAACTTCGTTATTTTAATTTCATCCTTTTGCTTTTTTCCATTTGATCTTTTAGTTAAAATGATTTCTTTGAATTGTCATCTTTAATTTTAGATTATGTCAACTGTAGCCACTATTTTAAAACGATCCCAGAAGTCTTAAATGACATTTGCATATGTCTCGTCGTGCCTGCCTCTGTGCTGAGTGCTAACTGGCTGCTGCTGGAACATTGGCGCGCTTGTGTTGCTGTAAGTTATCCCTGAACACATGTCATAGGGCCAGAACCCGAGAAAGCTGGATAAAGTTGTGGGTTGTCGCTTTTTATAGCGTTTTCAGGAAAGATCTACGACCTTTAGCTGTGGGAATGTCAGATACTTTCCTGTTTACCTCCTGACTTTGGTGCTAGCCAGAATTTTGGCTAACCGTCAAACCCTTTGATGAAACGCGCTGAATTCTGTATAATACCCTCATATTTGCAGACAGCAGTTGTTTGTGTAACCTCTTCCATACTGCATTAACTGCTGGAGCTCTTTGGCCTCAATAACCCATATTTTACTGTAAATATGCCTCGGGGTGAGATATTAATGAAGAGTCTGCTGATCTTTTGATCAGGCTTCCATATTACCCTCAGTGAGCACCAGAATATGTCCACATGATCCTCGCCGCCTGTGTGAGGCGCCTATTGAGAGATCAAACGTTATGGTGAAATATATCAGCGAAGACTGATTTCTCCACCAATAAAAAGCCAGCGGCTGGATGTGTTTGGCTCGCTCGGCGGTGTCGCAAAATGCTGACTTTCACGCTCCGAGTCACAGCTTTGAGAGCTGTGCTAATTTTCCAAACCCCACTTTTATTTAAAAAGTGAGATCACCAGAGATCTATCACAGTCTCTCATGTTTGTAATGGCACGGAGGAAGGGAAACTCTTGTTCACCAGAAAGGAAAAACTCATCCTCCCCCGTGAAGCAGGGTTATCAATCAAAAGCGTTCCCGTTTGGACTCCTCGCCGCCCAGGCTCTGACTGATAGAGCAGCTGCAGAAACAGCAAATATGTGGGGCAATATTACAGACTTCACATTTTAGGCCATTTTAATCAATAAACAGATATCCAAATATTATGATTTTGTCCTTTTTAGTTGAGCTGAATATGAGTAGGTAAGATCTTCATTGCCTGAGAAATATAGAGAATCATACGCCCGCTCGCTCCAAGTGTGATGAAATGAAAGACAATCCTGTAAATATGAACCACTCATGATGTCCTCTGTCTGATATTCTTCTGCAGCAAGTACCACAAACTGAAGCTCTGTGTGGACAACCTGGTCATTGAGTCTTGGTGTAAGGGCCACGGGTTTCTGGTGGACGATTTCTTCCTGAAAGTGCACAACATGTACTTTTCAGGCTGTGGGCGCATCAGAGACCCCCCACTCAGCATTCTCGTTTTGCTGATAGGACCCATGACCTTCTTGACACTCCTGCTGCCTCATCTGTGTGTGTTTCTCACCACCAAAGACACAGAAATGCCTGGATCTCTGGGACTCTGACGCTCTGCGACAGGAGTAGCTGGTGGTTCGGAGGATTGTAGGAAGCTATTCTTCATGAAGTCATACAAGCGGTGTCAATAAAGTCTGATAAAGTTGGCATGACATCATGTTTAGTCATAACAGTTAAAAGAAAAGGGCCTTTTGAAATAAAGAACAATTTATATTACTAACTTCTCCTAATTTCAATTATTACGCATTGAAAAAGGGGCCTGAATGATCCCAGTTATACATTTTAAGGGATTCCCAATTCTCTTACTTGAAAGTGTTACATAATGTTTAGTTTTGGCAGTGGTTTACTGGAGGTGTTGCTATGAGTCTCATTTTTCCAGCGTGAGTAGAAACTCCCTTGGTATGGATTTCCAAAAGACGAAAGATCTCTGTAACCTGGAAAATTCCCTCTGAGATTCACAGCCTCTTATGCAATTTAGCCCTGGCCAAGACAGCAGCAAACCCTATGATAATAATTTAATAAAGCTGAAATACAGCTTAGTTTGCTGTTTAATGCTTTAAATATTCTGCTTCTATACATTTCTGTACTTTTTATGTAACAACAGTGCACGTTTACAATAAATACAATGGAAAAGTGTACTTTTTCCCTGAATATAGTCTCTTTTCTGTCAGTGAGCTGTATTTTTCTACATAAATGTTGCACTGGCTCACTAAATAAGGTGCAGTTAGGGTATATAAAGATACTAACTGAGCATTTTCATTAAAATACCCAAATTATAGCAAAAGTTACTGTAATGTTTCTATTTTAATGACAAATCATATGCATTGTATAGCAGTTATAATTTAAGTTAAACATTTCATAATATGTGACAGAAATGATGATCTTTACAGTTGAAACACATGATAAATATTTATTTCAGACAAAAAAATAAATTTACAGTTGTACAATAGCAACAGCGGGACGGCGGCTGCTGAAGTGACAGCCTTGCTTTTCAACGCAAACACACTGAACTTTGGACGTTACGCAGCCGATGGTTGAACAAAGACTGGCTGTGTGTCGCTCAAACTCCATTCAGAAATGCGGTCAAGCCCACTTTGTGTTGGGTGGCACTCGTGGCCTGCAAGTTGTGTGTCGAGCGGCGAGCTCAGGAGGGCCACATAAATGGAACATTACCGGAGACATTAGTGCCATTTCGGACCAAGACGACCATGTTTCCATCTGACACTGAGCATTTAGCTGCTTTCTGGGCCCCCGAGGATAGAAACAAATGGGTTAATGCAGCTGTAATGGCTCATATTGTGAGGAGTAATTGCAGAAATGCTCCTGAAAGAAAATAAATCTGTGTTAAGCAATCACAAAACAATTGAAAATACAAAATGAGATTAAGAAAACTGAAACACGAAGATCAAAATAATACAATATTGTGGGATTACTTTTTAACATTAAAAGGAAAATTATCATATTTGATAAGCTGTAATAACTTATCTACTTCCATAGGTATCTAGTTAAATAGCGCTTTCAGCTAAACGTTATGCTAGAGACCAAAGATTCCCAGAAATCGGTGATTGAACAGAAATTATTTTCAAAAAAGGTTAAAAAATTGTAATAACAGCGTCAAGGCTCAGCATTTGGGTGGGTGGTCTCTACTACCTTGGTGGTACAATGTGACGAATTGACGCAGATTTTTAGTGGGGGAAAAAAGAAAAGCTTTTCATCTTGTGCGTTTCAACATCAGGACAGAGGGGCAGCAGCTCACCTTTTATTATCTGAAATAACAAGCACAGTTAAACTTTTTAGTCTTGTGTAAATAGTAAACGTGAGATTTGCCAAGTAAAGGCTTGCCAGCTCTTCCTCTGAGGCTGCGGCCTCACATACTCAGACGTAGCAGTTCCTGTCATAACAGCAGCACGTGGACGTGTTCAACAGCCTTTGTTTTGTTTCTCAGAATGTAAAAAGGCCATTGATTCTGTTAGCCCTCTGCTAAGTGCTAACCAGTGCAGATAAAAATGTGTTTGCCTGAATATTAATCATTGTATAAAATTTAAACACGCGTAGAATTAAACTAATCTGAACTTTGATAATGGTGATTTGACTATTTTGTCTTTTCCAAAATCATAAACGAAGTAATAATTTGGGTGCATATGTAATGCTAGTGCTAATATTAGCGCATCATTTTCAATGACAGGCTTCTTAATAATTTGGTAATCCAGGTCATTTGATTTAGTTAAGACAGAGGATACTTCGAAACCAACCATAAACTTTTAAATTATATTTATAATAATCAGAATTTTTAGAATTTTTAGGCTTCTTCAGTTCTGATAGTTCAGAACTGAAGAAGCCTTCTGGATAGAAGGCGAAACGTCTTCAAGAGAAGAAACCCAGTCCAGTTGACAGAGAAAACTACCTTGGATTATGTTAAGAAGTTAAAGCAAATACTGCACTGTAAAGTGTGTCATGTCCCAAACATTCTTGATGAGATAAGATCTGTTTGCAGCTTTAGAAACATTTACATTCACCAACATTATGAACTCATTGGTCTATAGTGCACCAACGAAACATGACTATGTGTCCTGTAAACATTTAAAATCATTTATTAATTAGATAATTAGGTTAGGGTATGGTTTTCTTTCCGCCAAGTGAGGAGAAAACGTATTTTTAGTTATGATTTCAGCACGTTCGTCTTCTCTTGACCTCCTTTTCTCTTGAGTAGAACACAACAGCCTAAACTGTAAGCCTTAGATTTTTACACTGGATTGCCTTGACCGCAATATGTACACAAAAGAGACGACAAAATAAAGGCTGCGAAGCAATATTTACAGATCGAAGGTCAGTTTACCCTGAGACAGAATTCTTGCATGGCTCATCATGTGGCTTGTGTGAAAGAAGGGCAAAAAAATATGGTTATTGTGGTCAGCGTGCATAAGTGATATTGTTCTTGCTGACCAGTCAAAGTACATGATTAATGTACCTTAAACATCGTGATGTGCCTCCATATTATACTGTGTAAATGTAATTATCAGAGGAACAAGCACTTAATCAGCTGTTCACTCAAATTACTGCCATGGAAAATGTTTTATTTCTGAATTTTCACAGTATGGAAGTCTTTTGTTATTGTTCTGTTTTGTTTCATTAAGGATGTTAATTCTAACCACCATTTAAAATGAACTATTTGGCCTCTAGAGTGTCACAAATAAATTGTAAAAAAGAACAAAACATTATGTTGAAATTGGGCTTTTAAACTCATTTAAAATAAAAATCAGAACATTAGACGATAGTTATTTATTGTCCATTATGAACTGAAAATCTGTTTTAAATAAAAATGCGTACAAATCTAAATTATGATGTTCTCTTCTCACTTTTATTATTTGGGTTGTATAGAAAAATAATATCAACTCTCAATATTCTTCACGGTGTTATCAAAATTATGAATTCCTCTATCGTGGTGACACTGGTGAAAATCTGCATATTTAAAAAATAGCCCTGGCAGAGCCGACGATGAGTCTGTTGATGGGATGCTAATAAAAGAGTGACATCCATCAAAAAAAGGGTAAAAATGAACTTTTAAACCTTCTCTTAAACAATACATTGAGTTTCTGTTTCTACGTGACAATTTCAAAGTTTTATGAAAAGATTTAAGGGTCATTTCGGCAGTTTGAATCCTATAATATGCCCAGCTACAGGAGATGGTACAGTCCAAGATTACACCCCCGACTGTACATCGTTTGCTTCGTTTCTGTGCTCCTCTCCCATGCAAACGTGTTAGTACGTCACAAGTTCAGTGAGAAAAGTGGAAATGTTTGCAGGGATGAAAGAAAACATGACTTCTTTTCTCTTCTGGACACGTTAATCTACACAATGCTATCGTTTATTACAGCATAATAAATGTCAGAGCAGTTTAGGCTAAGAGTCTAAACAACACTGAGAATCTGGTCACAAGTTAAGTTACTGTAGAAAAATAAGGTTGACACTGTCATATACAAGGTCACAAGAATGGAGCCAGTTTAGGAATATCAAACACCGAAGAGTGTAATAACACCTCTGGGGAAGGTGGACAGCCCCTACAGGAGAAGGTTTTGTGCCCCCCCCCACTCAAAAAAAAGCTTTTGTCTTTTTGTCCAGCTTTCAGTGCTGAGAGTTTGTACAGAAAGAAAGAAGGAAAATAAAGTAGATTTGAACTCATGAAACTAAAGTGGAAGTCAAAAAAATGCAATTTAAGTCATTTTAAAAAATGAGTAGTCGTCATTGCACTTATTCCCAGAACCTGCAGAGTCATTAAAGGGATTAAAAAGGACTTCTTTTTTTCCTTTTTTTTTTTAATATTTGCATGATCCAAATCAAGTAAGGACATCTTCAGGGAGTTCAACACAACACCACCAGCAGCAGCACAGAGTTCTAATGCGTTTTGTGCTCTTGGGATGAACAAGGTAAAGTGATTATCAGGCTATAAAGTAGCGTGTCAACATTTCACATGGCAGCAGAAGCTCGCTCCGCTGTGCCGTCGCTACTGAGGTTTCCAAAGAGGCTCGCTCGGGCGGGAACAGGAAGTCAAATCCTGTTTTTAAGCCATGAAAAAACCCTTTCAAAATAAATAGTCTGGGACCAGTTGCAAATGGTTTTATGCCCTTTATATTACTTTAAACTCGTGCAACTGCCTCACTAAAGAATTTATCTGTGTTTATTTCTCAACTGAATATGTTACTTTGAAAGGGTGTCATCAGACTTAAAGACTGGATAGCGACTTAGTCTAATTTAAACGAGCATGTGGATCTCATTGTACTCATCTCGTCCATCTTCATCAAAGTTTGGCGAGTCCTCGTCACAGTCCAGCTGTGAAGACACAAATTGGACTCATCAGTTTCATAACTAAAATGATTAGTTTTCCTTTCTTTAAGAGAGGATCAAAATAAATCCTGTATCCTGCCTCCTAGATTGTGCAATGTATGCCCCAGTGGCCTAATGGATAAGGCACTGGCCTCCTAAGCCAGGGATTGTGGGTTCGAGTCCCATCTGGGGTGTGAGTCTTTTGTTGAGCCTGGGGAAGAGGTGCTGGAGGCAGAAGAGCCCTTGGGCAAGGAAACAACCAAATACAGTATTCACAGCACCTGTCAATGATTGCTTGTGCATGTGGTTGAGCAGAATAAATTAGCAAAAGAGTTGTTTCCTCTCTGTACGATCAACAAATTAGCTTCCTTTTAAAAGTCAGTGCAGCTATTTGGCCTAAACGGAGGGCTACAACTTGAAAAAGCACGTGTCACACTGAACTGTAACGGAAGGAAATTCTTTGGGAAAAATTAGAGTGTAAAGGTTCACACCTATGTCCAAAAGCTGCTGAATGAGAGGCAGGAAACAAGTGACAAGTGGTCAGCTCATTGCAGGTCCAACATACAGACAGACATACCCAGAGTGACCCTGGGCCCCAGGGGGATTTAAACCTGGGACCTTCTCACTGTAAAGTGCGAACCACTGCACCACCATTTCCCACTGTAACCGAATACATTATCCTGAAAGATATCACATTTATTTAAGGAGGTGGTAGGGGAAGAGGTCCTGATATCATGGTGGTCCAATCAGGGTAATCGCCCTCAGGCAATTCTGAGTTAATCCTCTCGTGCAGTGGGTTCATGCGACCTTTGGATGAACGACGTACGAATGGTGGTAAAGGGAAGAACGAAATTATGTATTTAAGCCCCTGAAAAGGGTGGGTTTTTTTGCTAAAATGCAGGGCTTTAATCTGACAGTGATGACATGCATGGGTTTGGGGCATCTAACCAAGAAAACACAAAGCCCCCGCTCCAGGCAGGAAGGACTGGGAACGCTTTCCTGGTTAGAACACGGAGCAAAGAGAAATATTTGCTCTTCGGTTAAATATTTTCGGACAGAATGCCGTCCAAAAGAAAAATATAAAAATAATAATTTGTGGGCAATTTCAATTATTTATTTTACAAAATGTCAGTGCATGATAGACGTGAAAACAGGCCAATGTCTTACCGATGTTACGTTCCCTGGATTTGAAAATAACCCTGTAAAATAAGTATCTCAAAGCCACCTGGGATCAGGTTCTGGTGGCAAAATATCATTCCTAGAATAACTGGGCTGTACAACCTACCGCCTGCAGTTCTCGCTCCTCAAAAATCCTGGACAGGATGAGGCGGCGCAGCGGCACCGTCATGATGAGGATGAAGGGGAACGCCAGAGACGCCGTGGTGGACTTCACGACCCACAGCGTGATGATGCACCCCAGCTGGGTCAGGGTGAACATATTCATCCGCCATGTCTTCACCTAATGCAGCAGATGCAAGGAGGCACAAAGGTGTCAATCCAGCAGACCGGAGCACCAGAACACGTGTATTTGGTCCCATTTTGTGGAAAGCTGTGTTGGACACTGTTGCTGATGAGCAGAATGGTTAGAAAGGTCAACTTGTCTCTACTCTCCTCAGAGACGGCTCCTGTTGTTAGCCTTGTTAGCATGTGATCACACACCTGCAAACTGGAGATTCAACTGTAATGTCCTTTAACTCACTGATAAAAGCAGCAGCACTTTTGCAATTTAGTGTATGAAATCTTTCATTTGTGGCCCTTGGTTCTCCTTACGCTAATGGAGCACCAAGGGCTCAGTCTGTGTGTCACCTTGGTCACATAAATGTGGTCGGGGTGATGCTTGGCAGGCGTGACCATCAACGTGATGCGCTCGTACAGTTGGATGCCGGTCAGAGAGGTGACCCCCATGTAGAGGAATATGCCAAAGAGCACAGCCAGAGGGATGAGACGGAGCACGTCGGTCATCACTATGGACATACCTGACAGTCAAGAGTGAGACAAGCTCATGTTTACTGTTTCTGTACAACTGTGGTTGTAACAATAAAACTTTCAGGTTCAAGAATATGTTTCTTTTCCCCAAGCTTAATATGTTAGATTCCCTTTTCTCCTCACCGACGAGCACGGCCACTAGAAGCCCAGTCAGCCTCTGCTCTTTCACTTCCTGGATTTTGGGCTTCTCTCCAGGAGCGGTGGCTTTGCTCATGACAGTGAGGGCGTTGACGTGGGTGACGGAGCGCACGGTGGCAGCGGTGAGCCACGGCAGGCCGAAGAGAGGACAGAAGGCTCCCAGGATGACAATGAGCAGGAGGTCCAGGTGGAATCCTGAACCTTTAACCAGCCGACGCTCCTTCTTACTCACTATCAACCTGATGGAGGAGAGGGAAGGTGGAGTAGCGGTGTGTTTCTACAGAGAGGAACCCTTACACTCGCGGATGCAGTGACGGTACATACGAGGTGATCTGCGTTTCCATGAAAATGAGGATGAAGACCAAAAGGGCAGGTACGACAGATGCTCCCATCATCCAGGTGGGAAACGGCTGCTTGTCACCAAAGGGACTGATGAACCAGCCTCTCTTGTCAGGAGATGTGACAGAGAAACCTGAGGGCACATTGAGCTTCTGTAAACAAACAAACAAAAGTATGGAATAATGTTAGCAGGTAGTGAACTGAAGATACCTCTGTTAATCCATTTGTTATACCAGGGATTTTCTATTAAATGTCAAGTATTTGGAATCAGAGAGATCCACTAAATAGAAAACAGGAAGTTACTTCACCCACGTTTCATTCATCTGCCATCGATGGTTAGAATGAAATAGATAATAAGCTCCTCAGATAACTTTGAGTGATTTGCTGTGACTTAAAGTAAGGTCACCTGTGTGTAGGTGTCAGGAATGCTGCAATCCATCATGACAAAAACTAAAATTGAGATGGGGATTCCAAAGTCGCCAATAATTCTTCTGGCCTGGGAACATTGAAAAGTTTTAAAATTAACTGCAATAGTGAAAGGAAACATTTAATTTTTCTCATTTGTACATTGAAAGTGTGGAAATAAAGTTAAAAATAATAATACCTTGCCGCCTAAAAAGCGACTGTTTCTCAATTTCCTGAGGAAGAAAGCAAGAAAGAAGGTGCCCATCATAAGGACCAGAGACAGAAGAGCCGTGTTGGGCTGGTTGAAGACCAGATGGTCATCATGAAACCCATTAGCTGTGGTGGCGTCACTGGGATAAACTGACATCAGTGGATGCTCCTTAAAAACCTGGAAAAACAACCTCCTATCAGTTTAAGCAAAAATTGAATGTGTTAACAGAAATAGATGGATTTCTTTCTTTGAGTTACTATCTTTAGTTGACAGAAAAGCCACAGTACAAAGCGGATCAAACATAGATAGGTCTCTTTGATTTACGCAGCGCCAGCTGTCTTCAAGCAGCACATGTTTCCAGGGTGTGTTTGGTAGTGGAAAAGTGTTTGATGACGACTTTGTAATGACCTTCAAGGTCGCACGTGCTGAAGTTACTCTGCTTTCATGTGGAACAGCTGTGAACTGTCCCTCCGTCATTCTTGCTCACACACGCAAGATGTTCATGTCGCGCGGTTCAGCAACGCCACCGCGCAAAGACCACGGCCTCGGTGTGAATATCGATTACAGTTAATCAAAGACTGCTGGTCGTGGTGTGTCCCCATTGACTTGATTAAGTTTCGTGTTGTGCGTGGCGGTCAGAGTCGCTACCTTGACGAGCTTGGAAAAGGTCTCATAGATGAAGATCAGGGAGATGAGGAAGGCAAAAATCTCCTGTGTGAATGGCGAGATGTAGCGGACGAGGAAGCTGCCCTCGGCCGCCACAATCACCAAGACAATGAAGATGAGCCAGAAACCGATCCACACCCGGCCGGTCAGGTACTCGTAGTTGTAGGCCTGACAGAACTGATGAGAAAAACAGAGACGTGCTAAAAAAGAGGAATGTAACACGAATACGCCTTCACTGCAGCAACATTTTAGGTCGGCTACCTTGAAGTAGGCTTCTTCGAACACCAACAACGGCCCCGAGAAGCCGATGATGAGGAGGGGCTGCCCGGCTAGCAGCGAGAATATAACTCCAAGAGTCGCAGTTGACACAATCAGCTCAGTCACTCCCATCATGCCCTCTGTTTTTTCTCCTTCAAAGGGAAAGAGCACAATTCCAAAACACAGCTATCACAGTAAAACAGAGTCCAAATGTCCAAATGAATTTACCCAACAAGCCTCCAAATGTAATAGTCGGCGAGAGCGCGGCGAAATAGATGAAAATAACAGCGGCGATGCATTGTGTGTCCAGGGCGTCTTTTAGGTCGCTGACGTAGTGTGGGTAGCGTCGCCGGATGTCGTGGATGAGACCTCCAAAGATGATGCCTGAACGCTTTAGTGGATCCACCTCCTGGTCTCCCTCTTCCTCCTCCTCACATGGGCTTATCTCTAAAAGGAGTTTAAAGGCCCTGTTAGGTAGTTGCATCAAAACTAGCCGCTATCACTTGAATCAACCTACTAAATACAGGTTAACTTGTTCTGGATTTAAAATAGCTTCAAGTTTCGTGTGGGTTTGACAGCGAACCTTTGTTGTTCAGCTCGATTCCAAGAACGGATTGGTGCTTCTTGAGTTCCCGCTCCTTCCTCTTGCGTAGCATCTGCTTTTGGAAGTCAGCCACTGTCTTCAGGAGGTCTTTGCCCTCTACCTCGGAGGGTGGAATGACGATGCTGTAGTCCAGGAATTCATTGATGCCGTTCAGGAGATCCTGTCTGTCATCAGCAAAATAGGCCACCTCATGGAAGCTCTGCAACATCATACAATTAAAAAGTGAGGCCATTTCAGATCAGCATTAAAAGCTGCTTCTTATTATGATATTATTATGATGATATCTAAGATATTTTTTTTTACTCTTAAAATTGACCTTGTCAGACATGAGAGTGGAAAAAGATCGTCCAATCTCATGGTAGTCAACGTTGGACTGACTGGGACCCAGCAGGACGAAGAGGAAGCGAACAGGAACGGGGATCTCAAGCACCGATTCTAGGAGGACCGCTTCGTTTAGCCTGACGAAGGCCATGGCTGGCTGCTCCAGGAACTCCACGCAGCCTAACGGGAAATGGCATTAAAATGAGTCTAGACCATTGACGACAACAGCCCTTGCTTTCTCCTGTCACTGCTCTTGTCATCTGGTTGAGGTTAACATTAGCATGACAAGCTACAGTAAAAACACAGAGGTAGGCACTATTAGCATTGGGCGTGACATAAAAACAAAATCAGACGAAAAGACTTAAATCATCAAATCTACTTTGTTAAGAGCTTACCAACTAAAACAATAACAGCCTCGGCATCTTTGGGAATTTTGGCGAGGAGTTTCATGGATCTGGCTGCAGCTGGGTTGCTCTCGGGAGGCAGAGGGTGGAGCGATTTCTTGGAAAGACAACAGAACAAAAAAAAAAAGCATTACTATGTTGTGATACAAGAAGATACTGGGACGTACGTATCGGTACCGATAATGCAACGGCAGTACGGCAATGACGGGTAAACAAAATTTAATGGTCACAGTTGGACCAAGGGCACTTAATGGTGATCCAATTTTTTTTTAATGGTTTACTTGAAATGATTCAACACTTAAAAAGCCAGGGGAAACACTGGGATTTCAGAGTTAATACATCAAGCAGCTTTAACTAGAAGCACCTGTCAGAGGCATAGGAACATAATCCAGCACATGTGGTGAAGTGAGCCTCGCTTTCTCCAACTTCAACAACTACCTGCATGACTTCTGACTTCATTTGAAGAGCGTTTCAAAGTGGTAGACGGGCCTCACATCAGGAATTTGATGTAATTGAACACTCACCGCTGGTCCTAAAGGCGTAATGTGAACTGTAAACGAGAACAAGTCGGTCCAGAATTGCTTTTATCTCCGTTTTTTATCTCCATTTTGATAGCTGGGGTCACAAACCTACGTGAATTCCAGCCTGATCTAGTTAATCACTGACTTTTGTTCGGGGTAAATTGTATTTATTGTAGTTTGCCTGTAATCGCCACATCTCATCTGGTTGTCAGCAGATTCTCACACTGGTAGGGAGCATATAGGAAACCGGCGTAAACCGACCTCACACGTGAGCGCCTCGTTACCGTGGAGACTTACAAACAGGCTGACAAACACATCTTGTTTGGGGTCGTAGACGGGCCCTTTTCCATCGCTGTTCTCATCGTGCTCCTCAGTTACCAGCGGGAGGTTGGTGTCTTGAACGTGGTTGTGATTGAAGCTACCGTGCAGACTGGCGGAGGACTGGTGGCGGTGAAAGCGATGTTTCAGGTCACTGGGATGGCTGTGGTAAGGACCGACAACAGGAAGACATCAGTCTGCAGCCAGCTGCAACTGTGAGCGCTGTGTATAAAGATGGTGAGGCGAGGCGTGAAGACAGCTCAGACGCCAGTAGTGGCTACAGGCTAATATACAGATAAATACATTCATCTGGTCATCAATGATTTTGCTCAATTTTGGTGTCTTCATTGGTAGAAAAGCAAGGAACTGTCTGAGTGTGACATAAAAAAAGGTATCGCCTATCCACAAAAATGGCACGCTCAGTTAATAAAAGCTTTGTGTTATTTGATATCTGCATTAGAACATAAAAGGAAAAGCGTAATCTGTAAGGCCGTAAAGTCGACGGCCAACACTGGAAACACCCCTTTATTACATCAGCTCTTTGATGAGATCAGGTCAAATATTGGCCTCCAGAGGTCCAAATCTGTGACAGCACTGCAGGACACATTGAATTATGTGTGAAGCTGAAATGAACGGTTCAGTCATTTTACAGAGGTCGCAGCGAGCCTCTAGCTCTTCCTGCTTGCAGGTCTCTGCATATCCTTTGTTCATTTAGATGAAAAGGTAATCTTTTTGAGGATCTGATTAGGGAATCAATGAAACAGGCAAGAAGGAAGGTTTCCTGAAGTGGACATTGCATGTGGGCTCAAAGCCACGCCAACGTGGGTGAGCGCTAAACGCTACTGGCAGTACGCTAATGTCTCAAACTCCCCGGAGCAAGATTCCAAATACAGTTTTTCCCTCAAGGTTTCCTCTTAGTCACCAGTTAGAAAGGGTTGAAAGCATGTTCATTACTTTCTGTGTTCGTCATTCTGATTCTGATCCACATTTGAGTTAAAGCCTTCCTTTATTTAAACCGAGCTGACAGCCGACATTACATAACCAACAAAAAAAAATCTATAAACCTCTCTGTTTGGAGCATCACTCAATTGACCGCTCATGTCAGTTCAACGCAGCAGGCATGCATGTGAAAGTGCCAATCAATAGTCGGGGGACCGTTTGAGCAGTGATGAAAAGAAAAGAACACATCAAAAAGGTTTGCAGCATTAGCAGTGAGATGTGGACACTTTGGGACTGTTGTCTTACGAGCCCGACACCGAGACAGCTGGCGTTGTTGAGGTTTTCTGGTAGACAACTTGTGGTCTCCCATTGTAACCACACCCTCTTTAAACCAAGTGACCTAAACTTCCTTTGGTTTAACAATATCACACCCAATAATTTTGACGAACGCCACCGATCTTATTGCCAACAGTGACTGTCTGGGTTCAGGGTGAACTCGTCGCGCATAAACCGCAAAACACCGAAATGCTGTTTCTCACCTAAACTACGTGCCAACAAAAATGACTCTTTCAACCCTTTCATGTGGTGTCCGGGATGTCAAACGAAAGTTATTTACAGTTGGGGTTTATTTGATTGCATTGCGACACAAGCATAACGGAATGAACCGGCACGCTCAAGCCACACCCCCCATGGCCTTTCGGCCAATCAAAAGGATCGATCATCTGCGTTATTGTCACCTTCTGTCTCCTCAAACAATGCGGAGGCATCAAATATGCTGCTGAACTATGGCCTGTAAGCGTCTCAGAGACTCACAGGAAAGCTCGCTCAAAGAAAAAACATGTGCGGTTGAAGACAGGAACTTTTCGCACCAACGCGGTGGTCAGCCGTTGGCCTCGGTGGGAGACGTGTAACCAAGTCAGCCTGGCCAGTGCCATTCTAGTCCCCCATCTGCACTAGTCCCCCATCATTAGTGGGTTTTTCACTCACCCAACACGCTACACTGGCGTCACGGTGAAACGTGTGCTTTGATGGACTGTTTAGCTTCGGCAAAGCGTCAAAATCAAAAACACACTTTGTTTTTGCAGCGATGATGTCGGACACGTGCAGCTTTTTCAGCCACTAAGTGATGATCTGTTGAAGATCAACATTAATAAACTCTTTTGCAGCTACAAACGAATCACAGCTGGAATGAAATCCAGATAGAACGCGGCCAAGCCGAGTTGCTCAATGCTAGAAAACCCTCACCCAAATTAAAATACTAACCCTTGACCAGGGACTTTTTTCAGAGCTTGAATAAGGACCTGATCTGAATTTCGACTCTGCTGTGGCGGAAACTCACCGAGTTCCTCCAAGGGTTGATAGCCCCTTGGGAAATTTTCTGTGGTGGAAGCTCGGATAAAAGCTAAAATAACAAGTAACCCTGCTGGCAAGAGACAGTAAAACGTTGGAATGGAGACAGAATAATTAAATGTTTAGTCACTCCCTATTATCTAAACTGCCTGGTTTTACGTCTTTCTCATCTCAAACAAAACAGTTTAGAAGCCTAATGAACCTGGATTTATGGAAATTTCCTTAAACCTAGCCTGTTTTACCAAATCCTACTCATTACAAAGGAAAAGATCAAAGGGCTGGGATGACTCACGTCTTTCGCAATCACACTCAAAATCCGATGGCCGAGGCTTCGGGTTTTGACACAAGAAACTCAAGTCAGCCGCCAGGAAAACAAGCAGATGATGAGTCCAGTATTGTTGTCAGCAAATTCTCTCCTACCTCAACTAACATACTGTAACCTCCAGCTCAGGACAATAAGCAATGGGGAAGATAATTCAGAATTTATTATTCAGGCTGTCGTATATGTGGAAAACAATCCCATAATAATCAAATACATAACAACTGATGGCCTTTATGACAAACTGTGTGACCTGTGTTTGAGCAGCAGAGCTCTGAGGACGCTGGGCCTGTCCTCGGCTCTGATCTGATCAGAGATGATCATCGTCTCCACCACCAGATGGGCGATACCAGGCAGAGAGTTCTGCTCCAGGTCCAGGAGAATGGCGCCTGTGGGAGAGCAGCAGAGGAAGGGAAGGACGAGTGTGACGTTAGTTCAGAGGACAACGTCTCAGCTGTTTTGCTTTGTCACTTTTCACCTTCTGCCATTTGAAATTTGTGCCTTTCTGTACCTCTCATTTATTACAGTGCATCATAACAGCGGCTAACAGTCCAAGACAGCAACAAGTAGGCGGAGTTTACCGTGCGTGATGGTACGACGGAGCTCCAGCAGGCTGCGGAAGGACAGGGAGGCCACGTGAGGCTTTCCCCAGCGATCCGTCTCCTCCTCCACGTCTTCCTCAAACTTGATCCAGCGAGCTCGCTCCTTCCAGCGCATCTCATGATCCTTCTCCACGATCAGCTCGTTCAGCTCCACAAATAGCTGAGGAGGAAAACACTCCCAAATCATTCAGGAGACGAAGGCATTTGCACAGAGAAGGTGTTCTGATTGAAAGCTGCGAGCTCTCTGTCCCTGTGTTTTAGCATTTTCCAGCTATTTCACTTTAATGCAGGTTATATTTTGGGGGTTTTATAAAGTGCAGTCATCATTTTGTTTATGTGCTGATGAAAGCATGCAGTGATGTCTATATATACTCTACTGTGAGGGGCGTGCGTGCTGCAAACCTCGTGGGTTTTCTTATCTGCTGCTCTCTTCTTCTTCTTCAGGCTGCTCAGAGGTGTGGAGCTATTGCTGGCCCTGCTTATCTGACATCGTGATGACTTCTTTACCAGGTGGCGTCTCACCCCGGGGTTGTCTTCAAACCTGTGACCTACCAAAAATGAGCCACAGCCTAAAGGTCATCGCGGTTGCTTTATGGGAATCATGCAAACAATTGAGATTTTCAAACTCACAACCACCCGCCATGAAAACTGGACTCAAGTTCAAGATTCTGCAAAACAGATTCCGTGTTGGTGGCTGGGAATTTAAATACGGGGCCAGGATAAACTGTTAAAATGGCACTGATCAAAACCAAAGTCATTTTCAATCTCAGTGAGCCACACGCAGATAACGAGCAGCTCGCTGCAGAGAGCATTCTGTTCCCACCTATTATGAAGGAAACGTGATAAAAGGGGAACAAAACATCTGTGTCAACGCGTGTTTAGAGTGATCGTGCATAAAGAAATGATTCATAATGTTTACAAAATCTGGTGATGTTTAATTTGGGTGATCAAAAAAGAACCTGAGGGAACAGGTGTATTTACAGTCAGGCAGCTCCCGTGTGTGCAGAGGGATTTCATTCCTTATCTGGGTCTCGGTGCCAGATACTGAGCATCTACGTACATGAATAAAAGCCTGCTGAAGCTTTTTTTTTTTTGTTTTTGCAGCTGTCTTGTCAAAACCAATGCAGCACAGACCATCCTGAAACATTTTCCCATTCATGCATTCAGATCCGAGACCAGATTTTCAAGAAATCTGCGTCAGAAGCTGATTTGCAGCTGAAAGTCGGTCCAAGAAAAATCAGCAGCGGTGGAGATTCGCGATTAGAATTATGGGTTAGTATTATATACTATTTGGAGCTCGCCGGTTGGTGCATTAAAGGTCAAAGATCTGGGGGACGTTTTAGAAACCGACGCACATTCAGTCCGCAACCGCCGGGTCCCAGTCACTCAGGCCAACGGCTGAATAGAATTTCTTACCAAATAAACAGTGTCATTTTTAATTTTGCGCACGGGCGGCCAGGGGTAACCAAAGTAGAGGTGAGAGGCCAAAGAGCGTGTGTGTGTGTGTTTGTGTGTGTGCATAAAATACAGCACAAGTTCCAGTCTGATGAGTCACGCCTTCCGCAGGGAAACAGAAATGGAAACTGAGAAGTTATTTATTTCATTTTGCAAAGCCTCTGAACAGAGAGCTGCCTCCACTTGAACCGTTGGACGGGCCGATACGTCTCATGGCAGCGATCAACGTGAACAAGACAAATCGATCTGTGCGGAAAGGAATTCGCGCTACTCCCTCTCCTCATTGGGAACGGCAGCCGGAGCTGAAGCAAGTCCTTTCATCCAAAAAAGCACTTGAGCGACATCAGTCAGCAGCGTCATTCAAAATACAGATCGAGCTGCATGTAAGATGGAACCCACGCTCATGAAGTTGCATGTTCTTTTATAATTACCACGCAAAAGCACCCAAAACACCATTTACTGTTCCATGAGGGATTTTTTCAGGATCTAATGAAAAAAAGCTGCAAAAAGAACAATTTAATAAAACCATGGATGCAAAAGCTGGGAGTGAGCAGGGAGATAATGATTTATTTTCCTTGTCTCCAAAGAGCAGATTTTGTGCATTTTCAGATTTTAGCCTGGTCCAACCCTCAACAGGGAGAATTGATCAGATTTTGGGTTCTCCAACCACAAGTTTTTATTACTTTTTCTTCGTGTCCCCATGTAAAATGGAAATCCCCTCTCATGTAAACAAGATATTGGCTTGCACTAAAATTTGACTAAAGCCAATGTGTCAATTATTGAAATGTAAAGTGAACTGTTAGGAAACGCACTGAACATTATTATGAGTTATAGTTAGCAACTGGGCACTTGCCTAACAACGCATCAATAACAAAAAACAACTCTTAAAAAAAACCTACTTCATTTTAGTAATAAAATTTTTAAGTAATACATTAATTGATTCTACTCCCGGACCCTATTAAGTATCTGGAATACATTTGTGTCTCCATCTCTCAATAAAGATGTTTTCAGCTACCATACTGTTCGCCCTGATTTCTTTAGCTCGCTATTAGAACGAGCCGCACCACATTCAGCACAGCTAATCATTGGAATGCCTTTCTGCTCCAGCTGCTGCTAACCCCAAAACTAAATGGGCACCACTGGATCAATAACAAAGCAGGAAACAGACCGTGTCAATCAGCTCAATACTAGGGACATTTGGCTTAGCGCGTAGTCAAGGATGACCCCCATATTATGATTATGCAAGCAAAGTAAACAATCAATGGAAACAAGTGACTTCCTGTCTATTGATTGGCCGAATGAAGTAACATCTTCCACAAACATCAAACTGTCAGGATGGAAAACCGGAGGCAGCGGAACTGTAATGCAAGCGCGTGAATCTGCACGGATTCTCGTGACTTACGGATCGGCTCAAGCGGTGACCCCAGTTGCGTGTGGATGGACTCGAGCAAGTCGTAATCATCGAAATCCAAAACGAACTCTTCAAAGTCCTCAAAGCCTTCCACGTTGGATGCCGAGCCGTGCCGTTCATACAGGTGCTGCTTGGGGGTGCCGAGCCCTCTATGGGCACCAAAATGATGCTCGGGAACGTGGTGATCGACGGAGTTTTTCTTATCGGCATCCCCTCCCTCCTGGTTCTCCTGCGCCCCGAGATCTGTCATCTGCACAGCCGGTAAAGCCTCCTATCCACCCGTCTCTGAACGGACGCAGTGCTCATCCAGGGCTTGCCGCTCTTGCGCAATAGAGCGTACTACCTTTTGAAAGTTCAAAAGCTGATCTTGAAAGTGTGAAACACACTTAATTTTGTTCAAGAAGGCCTACTTCTAGTTGTTTCCGAATCCTCCCCTTTAAGTGCAAGTCTACAAATCAGGTGTATATAAAAACGATCCTCAATGTCGTGAAAAAGGTTAGATCGTCTTAAACCCGAGTTAAATCCAAAGCCAAGCTAACCCGCCGACCAATCATAATCCTGCTGGATGCACATTAGCAGAACAGGAGCAGATGATGGTCGAGCTAGACCTGCGAAGGGAAGTATTGATGAGGGCTGGTCTACTTTGAGGTTTGGAGCACCGCCCATTTTCAGTCACGTTTCCAGCCCACTGATCTATGAGGGTGTTGGAGAAGAAGAAAAAAACTCAAGGGCTCAAAAGTGAATGAGTTTTGTTCAAATGGCTAATGCCTGGCTACCATTTCATCAAAACAGCCATAACCTGTCATAATGAATGGGGGATATTTTAAGTATTGCTGGGGTTGGGGGTGGGGCCCCTGTTTTGCCCTTAATCCTCATTAATCCTCAGGCCAAATTCAAGCACTTATCAATGGTCTTTGTGTTTAAATGGAGTTCCTTTTCAAAATGTGGGGGGAGTCCCAGTGTGGTCAAGTAACACTGGTCCACAGTACAGTTCAGGGACATGGGTGAAGTGAAGGTTATGGTTATGATCATGGGTTTTGGTCAAACCCCCATCTGGATCTGCACAGCCTGGAGGAGGGAGTGGTGAGGGTTTCGGCCTGTTGCCACAACATCTGCGATGCTGCGCTGGCACAAAGCAGATCCAGGAGTGCCGGGCGTGCCAGTCCGCTGTCCCTATTAGCGTTTGCCATGATTCTGCCGTTGCCTCTCAGAACCACGGGCGCTTTAGATGCATCCATTTTCTCAAAGGCCTCAAAGGTAGCAGGTGCTGAGTGGGAGCCCGTGAAGTTCTGGGAGTGCAGCGCCCCTTTCATCAATGAAGTCTCTGCCAACCTGCTGTGCTGTGAGGCTCAGCGTGCTCACCGGGATACCATCGGAGCATCGGAACTCCAAACGTCCGTAGTCAAACCGATGTCAGGAATGTCACAGGCCCGTGGGTCATGAAGGTGTCACATCCGGCGTCCTCCACTACAGAGAAAGGCCGGTCATCTAATGTGATGTATTTAGTTATCCCTTTAGCTTTGGTACTGTCTGCTGGGGTTTGTCATTTAAGCTCCAGAAGACTGGGGTCTGTTTTGCGAGGCAGCTTTCCATCGAAACGGTGCACGGCATTTTTAGCGCACGGTTGTCTGGGGTCAGACTCATTATTTTACTTTACTTACTTTCCAGCTGAGCATAAACCAGGCTTCAGTCTGAATGCCCGTCTGCAAATAACCAAAACATTGGCTACTGACATCATCAAATTCTATCTAATTCACAAATAGGACGGTGCTAGACAACAAGGGAATTGTTAGCCGATCCCAATATCTGGCCGGTGTGTCACTGGATCCCCCTTTAAGAGAAAACAAGACACTTCTGGAGACCTTGAGGCCTGGTACTGCACCAGATGGAGATCCCTGACACACCCCTCACAGCAGCTTCGACAGCTCCGCCGTCCCCTATATATTTCCTCATGCAAATGTATTTTCTGTTTCTTTGGACCAAGTTGAGGAGGGATTGAACCAAACAGTTCACACAAATATCAGTACTTGTATGGCTCCTGATTAAAGCACCACAGAGATTTGCCAGATGGCTTCAAGTCCGTGGAAAGAATTTTCCACCGACATTAGTTTGGATGTAAAAAAATAAATGCAGACTGGCACACACAGCCGCACCAGTGCGCAAGTATAAATACTCCCAACGGCATGCACAACGTGCCTTGGCTGCAGCCGAGGGTTCTTCCCAGAGTCCACGTACAACCATAAATCTGTCCTCAACAATAATAGTTTTGCAAAGTGATTAATGACGACTTGCCACAGAACTTGCGGTCTCTGAATGTGCTCTGGAACCCTCATCTCACACAACCCATAACAGCGGGTGATATTAACCAACCGGGCTGCAAAATGGGGAATGCACCGAGGTGATATGTATAGGCTGTCCATGTCAGGCATGACTGCGTACAGATCCGATGAGACTCTGGCTGTCCCGTTTTCTGTTTCCACACTGTTTCTAAACAGTCAATGAATGCGGTGCTGTGCCGGACCTGGAAAGGCCGGGGGCATGGTCACTGCTAGAGGGAAATCGACTGCAGCCTCAGTTAATTAATGCCCCTGGATGTGGTGAGGGAGAGTCGCTTTTCTCTATCCCGCTGCCCTTTGCTCTACTTTTGTTCACGCCTCTTTTATTTGATTCGGGATATAAATGACAAACTCTACTTTTCATCTACTTTTCAACACACTTGTTGACTCAGCATAATGCCACACCTCCAAATGCCTCATTCAGGAGAGGTATAGATCCATTTATTGAGTGACTATTCACCGTTTGAAACAGGTGAATGTGTCAATGCTCACATCACTCCGTAAACTATTACCTTGTCACAGAAGAAGGGACTAAGAGCCCTAAATATCAAACGTGTTGGTGGGGTCTTTAAATGCAAGATCACACATGTCACTGAAGACCCCGCTGAAGGAAGGAACACTAATGTGGCCTACTCAGACCAAGGGAAGCAAGTCGAGACCAACAGTAGATCCACAGTAGCTAAGTGTTACCTATTGTGTTAGCTGTTAGCTAGAAGTATATTTATAGCTCGAAGGGACAGGAAGTATGTGACAGGAAGTGCCATTCTGAAAACTTGCTGAGAAAGTATTTAATATAATCCAATCTACATACAGATAGATATAATCTGAGCAAATAAGTGAGGTTAAAATTATGTAAAGAGAAAAAAATTAGTCAGGGATTAAGACACCTCTTTCTGTGCAGATGTTATGCGAAGTGACGCTGATGGCGTCAGCTGATCCCAGCTGGATGAGCTGTCAGCTGCCTTTAAACCTCCCGATGGAGTCTGTCTGCACATTTGTCAGTATAAATGAGGGCGTGCAACAATCAGTGCGGAGCAGCAGTTATTTCTCTGTTTAAAGAGCAAGTGAACAACAGGCTGCTGTCTTTTTCATGGTGATAAAAATAAATCCATCCCCCAAAACTGAGCTAAGATAAAAATCTCACTTACTCTTCATATCATCTAGATCAGCACTGGCCAACATCTGAGCCTCAGCTTCATCAGTGGGCACCTGCTGGTAGACGGCCGTCTCCAGGGCAGTCATGCTGCCGATGCAGATCCGCTCCCGAAGGTCATAGTTGCTCCGCTGGGCCCCTGCCATCCGATGGTGGACGGGCCTCCTTCGGAAGCAGCTGTGGGTCGTGCTGGAAGGATCTGATGGTGGAGGGATGCTGGTAAAGAAGGATAGTTGGAGATGTATTTTTTTTAAATCAAGTACTGCATCAATAAAGGATTCATATATAAAGGAAAATAAAGGTTTATTGTGTTTAAATGTTCAAGGTTACATTGCACAAAAAAAGACTAAATTTAAATCTCCTCTTGGTCGCATTCTTGGATGTGACCACTGGGGGGCAACAGAACACAGGAAAAACTGTGCTATAGCTACTAAACGGCTGACTCTTCTTTGAGCTGACCACACTTACACACACGCACACACACAGCTCTGCATTTATTCTTATATTAGAAGATGGCAATCACCTCTGCAGCCATGACGAATAGAAATACACAAAAATAGAATTTCTCTCAGTTAAATGAATCTTCTCTGTGTCCAGACAATATGTCTACCAGAAGGCTTTTACATTTACAGTGCATTATTATAGAAATTAATGATGTGAAGATGCTATCAAGAGATAATAAATATTGTAGTATTGTTGTACGAAAGGCTGAGCTGTGAATGGAGCTCGGCATTTTGAGGTACCTGCTGCACGCGGTTTCTTCCCCATCCTCCTCCCTATTCTGGCCCACAACAGGGATTTTCCCATTATGTGTCTCCGCCTTTATCTCCATGGATGCAGCTTTCCCTGTTGATAAGTGTTCGTTCTCCACGTGGAAGGTGGTAAGTGGGAGAGGTTCCTCCAAGTCCTCTTGGCTTCCCAAACTAAACTGAGAGGAAGAGGAAGATCATTGAGAGTGGAGAAAGAGGACATGCACAACCCCCCGTGATCAGCGTCACAACAACAATCTCTGCTGACTGGGAAATCACAGAAAGTCTCATTTTACCTGTGGCTGGAGGTCGGGCGGCTCTGTAGGCGTCGCAGCCACGCCCTGCCCGTCTGTGTCCGACTGCGCCTCCTCCTCGTCTACCTCGTGGATGGTGGGTGTGACATCAGAGGGGGGCAGGGATGTCTTTTTTTTCTTCCGTTTCTTTTTGCGCCGTCTGTCCATGCTGTGCACCCTCTTGCGTAAGCGCTGGGGCAGGGGCAGGTGGGTGGACAGGGGATGATGCGTGTGGTGAAAAGAGTGTCTGTGGTCTGGAGGAAACAAAGAAGAAGAAAATCACAAGTGTGACCTGATGTCACAGGAGGAACCCGTGTCAACTGGTCATGTCTGAAACTCTGTGTCTGAGGTCTGTAGCACAAAGTGAATTTAGAGCTGTCATGGATATTTCAGTGAAAACACACACGCACACACACACACACACACACAGACAGTGACCGAATAGAGATCAGAAAAAAGTGACTTATCTATTAGAGATGTTTGAACTTGTAGCCTGATTATTAAATGTTTTTAATCCACACTGTTACATAAACAGAGAGGGTTTCCGAACAATGCTCGGGCCCAACGCCGTCTCGGTAGAGATGCTTTATCGCCCCTTAATCTGCTCATTACGCTCTTCTGAAAATTGGGCCCATTAGCTGGCGTGACCTTGGTTTGCTGCTCTCACCATAATTAACACATCCACTCATCTATATCAGCCACGGCTGATATGTGTTATATTAAGAGTTCTCTCTCTCTCTCTCTCTCTCATCTCCACATCCTGTCATGGTCACATTTTGACTTCGCTGTCAGTGGGAATGATTTTAAATATCCAAATACCAATGTATTTCTATGGTCACAGTTCTTTCATTTTTTTTAAATGCAGCACCGCCACCTGCAACTAGGTGGTGCTACGCTAATCAGCCCTTATCTACTGGTCTGTTTAGAATGACAGATAAATGGGACTGAATGCACAGAAAGAGAGCAACAGTGCCGTGAGGCGATGCTACATTTGTGTGTAAGTTTGTTGCCATGACAACATAATGATCACCTCGGGTGATTTGAACGGCTGTCGTTTAACTTGACGCTGTCGCGAAGTGCAAAACTTCTCTCCTCATGTGTCATCTTGGTTTTACCAGAAGAAAGCAGAGACGAGCTTTAGAGGAAATGATGCTTATTTTCTGACCATTTTTGTTTCAGTTCAGTTCTTTTGGTAATAAAATCCTTCAGGTTAAAGCCAGCAGAAGCTAACGCCTCATCACCAAGGCAACTAGCACTGCAGTTAGCTTTAATGTGGTGATATTATGGTTACTGATGATTGTGTCCCTCTACGTAAAACCGACTTCCTTTCCTAAATAACAGAAGCAGATTTTGGGGACATTTATGGTGCATTATATTTTATTTATTACATAAAACATGTTGCTGTTTAACAAGTGTTGTGGACTAACGTCTAGGCAGATTTTGGGCTCTAATGTCTGCTTACATTCAAAGTCCTTCTCGGTGTAGTTTCGGCCCATCCTGCCACTGCTGCTGGAAGTGGAGTCACTGATGATGTCTCCAAAGCGCTCCACTGACAAAGTCTTCTCCAGGTTCTCCTCCTCCTCTTCTTCCTCCTGTTCCTCCATTGACCCCTCCTCATCTTCATCCTCGACCTTCACCTGAACGAGGTCAAAAAGGAAAACACTCGATCAGATGTTTGAACTGGCAACGAGACTGGCTCACACATCTGAGGGCTCAGCATCAGGATTTGTCTCTCGGATTTGTGATCAAAAACACATTTCATTGGTTACTGCTTAAAAACAGCTCCTAATTATTAATTTAATGTAAGATTTTGTACCCGTATTTTGTGTCCGCGTACTGTAACAAGAGTAGTTTCAGATTTTCTACCACCAAACATGAAAATCTGTGGAACTGCCTGAAATGTGAAACCTGCATTCATTGATTTACATTAAATTTGCTGTGTGCAGGTAAACACGAGGACCAGACATGCTGTGCTAAGTGATAGCATGAGCGTAACGTAATCACCTGAAGACAGCTCGGCTCCAGGGAGACGGACTCAGGCTGAATGAATCACAACCCGCCAACAAAACAATCTACCCTCACCAAAGCGTATAAAATGGCCATTGTTGAGTGACAGTGTGGGCAACTTCTACCTTACGCAGAGAGGATGTCAAATCAATAGAACAAAGTGCAAAGCAGTGGAAGACTAATGCACTGCACAGGCCCTGGAGACAGGGGGAGCAGAAAGGAGTGTCCTCCCTATCAGAGCCTTTCTGGAGCTCTGATAGGCTAAAACCTCAGGACAGACGGACAAGTCCCTCAGCCGCCTCTGCCTCACGCTGGTGCTGGCACAGTGGAGCTCTGCGGGCTCAAATTTCTCTGTGTCAACGCTCCAAAACCACTGGGGGCCGGCTGCATTTAATGACCGTGAAGGTACCAAAGCCAGCGTCAAAGTAAATATGAGCGTCAGCGTCTGCATAAGCGTTCTCTTCATCAGACCTGACATTACAGATCAAACTTAAAAGGAATAAATAATAATAGAAACAGGATGTGGTTTTGCTCCATAAGGCACAAAGAAGAGGGCGACCCCATGTGGTTGGTTTCATTACAGACGTTTGCAGCCACGATCGCAGCGTGCGCAGGCACACAGCGATTGGTTGGGCCACTTAACTTTTTTAAAATTTCCATCAACCTTCCAAATCACAAACAAGCGCATAATCAGAGCAACAAGGAGGCGTTTAGCACCGCACGTCTGAGTGAAACACAAGATGTGCGCAAGAGAATTGACATCAGTCTTAAATAATTAATGGCATCGCTCAAAATGGCAGTTTAGAATCGGGAGTGAAGACGCGGGTGCAACATTGGGCTCGCTAAACGTGCTGAAGGAGGGATGAGTCATCGGCGGCATCAGAGCGGTTTCCAGGAACAGAGGAAAAGCATGATTCCGACATGAACCCTGCAAACTTCGAGACAGTTGCTGGCAGTTAATGAAGGATGCAAATTTAAAAAAGGAGAAAGGAGAGAAAGGAGACCTTGTCACGTATTTTTATACGATCGCAATGAATTCTGAACGCTGAACCAGAGCTTTGGTCTTTTCGCCACATCAGCTGCCGCCTGCTAACCTTTACCACTGACCTGCCCAGCATTTACTATGACATTAATATTTTATTTTAATGGAACGCTGAGCCAGAGAGAAAACATTTAATTATTAATCAGATGCAGAGTAATATGGAGGATTGTGTGCAGGATCGTTTTCGTCGGCCTAATGAATTAGACATGCTTAATAATATAACAATAATGTTCTTAGTTCTGATATCTTGTTTGGGAGGCTGAAAAACACGTGACCCGTTTTGAGAGTTTTAGTAATATTAATGAAACTTTGGTGTTTCGCTTCACGCTGTGGTTTTACTACATTGGCTCAGCAAAAAGGCTGATGCTGAGTCATCAGAGGCAGATAGATCCCCTCCGGTGCTGGTGGAGACCGAAGCAGAAGCTCACAAACATGCAATGCTAATGTTGCTCTGCTTCGGCTAATGCAAAAATGCAATTATTTGCATTGTATATTACATCATCACTGTTCTGCTAACACTTTAGCAAGTTCATCGCTAACGAACGAACGGAATAACAAGCATTAATATGCTGTTAATAGACAGCATTATGCTGTTAATGGTGAATATGTGTTCCCTAATTTAATTTGTGATATCATTGTTCTTTAGAGGATTTCAAAAGCATTATATATGGATTAGGAATGAAAATACATTGCTTTTCTCTTTGCGTCGCCCTGTTTCAGTCCCGATGCTCTTCCTGCTTTTTTTTCCCCAGAAACTGCTTTTTGCTCCCATTATTTTTTCATCTGGTCCACTTTGATTGAAAAAGCTGGCACACTTCCCAGGCAAACAGACCTGACCTAAAATAACTACCAGCAGCACTTTGTTGTTCATTGTGAAGTTTATTGGTCAGAATCGCTGTAAATTTCGGTTTTCCTTGTGTGTAGCTTTCCTTAAATACTCTCCGATCGTAAACATGTTATAAATGCACGACGTAGAATTTTCAAAAATGTGACTTTGGCGGTAAAGAAAAGGTGACGCAATGGTTGAAAATAACAAGGCTGACTGTTAAACATCGCCTGTCAATAACAGGAGCGGCTGTGATAATCACCACATGCCACCTCCAGAACGACGCCGCGCACAATGGCAGCCTTGTGACTTTGATAGACCTGCCAAAGGACTCGGAGACTGCTCGTCACCTGCCTGCGGGGGCCACGCTGTGGAGGTATGACTGTCACAATAAATAAAGAGAATGTTGAAGGTAATCTGTGCACGTGCTCGGAGGCGACATCGCCGCATTTCAAGGGCTCTTTTGGCATTCTGCCACTGTTTCTCCCTCACTGAGACTACAAATGGACCAGCTTAAACCCCACAAATACAGCGTCAGTGCACGAAAGCCGTGCAAAAAGGTCTAGTAACACCACGGAGCAGCAGGGGAGCGCTGAGCTGCGGCTCCTGGGACTCCTTCTGCTGTACGCTCTCTCTGCCTACACCAGCCCGATATAAACCAGAAACTTACACAACACTCTTCAAAAACAAACGCATGCTTTAAAAAGATCTAATGTGGTATCGGTCCAGTCCTTCACAGGCAAAAGACCCAGGAAAATCAGTCCAGAACGTCTCGATCTGGAGACGTGAAGAGACATTCTGAAGTACCAGCAAAAGAACGAACGTGGGAGGAACGCTCCTAAAACGGCTGCTCGTGTACACTGGCAGCAGCTGGTCATGTTTCTGTGGCAACCAGGACTCAGCTGGACCAGAGGAGGTTTAATTCATATCCTCCACACACACACACACACACACGCAGAAACAGTGTGTGCGAGTGTGTAATTGAATCATGGTTCACTACAGTCGAACCACAGTAACTGACGGGAAGCCTCTTTTCTGTGCCTCTGCTCTTAACCGCACCAAACATGGCAAAAGCACGTTAAAGAAGGCATAAACGCTTGATTTTAGGGATCATTTATCTTCTTTGTTTTCTTTAAATCGCCCATCAGCCGGTCAGACGTCCCCACTGGCCTGTTACAGTTGAATGTCAGGATATTTTAGGAGAATTTAACTGTGTTGGAGCTCCTTTTGTCGCAGAATTTTATCACAGCATTTCAACAAAGCTTTTCTTAACGTGGCGATCCAAGGCGCCAATATTGCTTCTCTGTTCTTTATCCAAATCTGACAAGTTTGGAAACTAGTACTTCATTAATTTCCCATATCCAGCAACATTTTCGCTCTGAGATGCTACAGTCTTGTACGTGTTGATGCAATATTAATAGTGGCCAGTAGTACCCTTTATTGATGGACCCGGTGTGATCTGCTCCACCTAATAAATAAAAAGGCCACTTCTTACCTGTTGTAGGTTGACCAGAACATCTATCTCTGGGACATGACCTCCTGTAGCCATGTGGCCCGGCCCCCAGCCAGCGGGTGATGAATAGTGTCGGTGGGGAGGTCGAGGACCCGAAGAATGAGTCTGGCTGGAGTCCCACTAAACCGCCAGAGTGTCGATGGGACGGCTGTGAAGAGGGGTCAGACTCGGAGATGATGCGGCTGGAGGGGTCAGGTACCAGGGCCGGCGGGGTTTTGGCGTGGCAGGGAGAAGGGAAATAAGCAGGAGAAAGCCAGAAGAGAGACGGGGTACAGAGCCTGGGGGAGGACAGGGATCAGCCTTTCTCTTTCACTGTTGGGGATCCAGGAAGCCTTTTGGGTGGCATAACCTGCAAGACGGAAACAGATGGGAGACAGGTGAAGCGGTCACATCCTGCCGATAACCGTGGCTACCACGGGAGTCCACGTTGCACTTGTTTGTTTGCTCTGATTTAACTTGTTGTCCTTCTGACAAAAAATATCTCCATTCTCACGTTCTCGCCCTTCAGGCATGGACCAACAAAAAGTCCCAAAACAGACGAGGAGGAAAACAGGTGTTTCTCAGCCATGTCGACATGCCAAGGTTGGTTAGTTAGTCTGGAATTCCTCTGTGCAATGTGGGAGATGGTGAGATTTATCACAGTTATTATCAAATCTACCATTTAAACAGTATTTTCTTCCGAGCTCGCCGCCGAGTCAGCGTTATTCGTGCTGACAATTGCATAACTGTGTTCTTTTTTTAGGTTAATCCAGTATCTTGTTGTAGGTCTACCGTGATTTTGAAGAATTAAACCTGCTCTAAAACGGCTTCACAATTTAGCTGATAATGCTGATGCAGCCTTTGGTGTTTGGGAGCCGCTGTCACAATAACAGCAGTACATCTGTCTTAGTTTTATTCAGCTGACTCATTCGCTCCCTCTGAGACATTTACAGCGGGTTCATAGCTCACATTATGCGCGAAGCCCTGCACGCTGACCTCAAAAACAGGCTTTTGAGGTGAGTAGGCACAGTTTGGGTTGGTCTTTTTAGGATTTGCTGTGAAAAACAGTGGCATTATTGCACTGCTTTTCAGAGAAATTTGGCTTTTTCTGTAAGGCCCAATTTTATAAGTGTTAGTGTGTTGTTTTTTTGTTGGATTTTTAAAGATAAGAAATACAACAAGTTTGTCGCAGTGGAAATATTCTGCTCTTCTTGCAGGTCGTTATTTTGATAAACTCCACTTTGGCCACTTTGCACCGGAATTTTAGTGCACGTGGACACGGGCAAATTGCGATCGCTGTGCTGGATTGAAAAGTAATAAACCAGGACGATTTCTCACCATGCCCCCACTTCCTCTTCGATTACCACCATCTGAATTGAGCTGTTGTCTTTCTAGCCTGCATGATAACCTCAAACTGCACAAACATGGCGTATTCCGCTCGACGCTTCACACCTTTCCGACGCGCCGGTGGGGTTGCGTGGTCTGTGGTCGACTGGGAGTGGTGAGAGCGTACAGGCAGACTTAGAAAGCAATGGCAGAGATAATTAGCATGGCCGTGCCAAACGTGCTAATTACTGTCCCTGTTACTGCACTGTATGATGCTAATCTAAATTAACCAAGCAGTGGCTCACTGTTCAGAATATGTCAAGACCAGAAGCCGTCGTGCTCAGGATGGTGAAATGTACCTGATAATATCAGGGCAAAAACAACATATCATGCAAATCACACCATGCAAATGAAATGTAAACTTCAGGCTTTTCTCACCGTATCGATGATCAAATGTGCCTTAGTGAGCTTCACAAACATGTGTGAGCAGTAAAATCACAGCGATGGAGGGTTTGCTGTGTATGAAGAATAAAATAAAGGATGCCTTTGTCATGCATACAGTAAAAATAATCTGAGCTCATCAAATAATGTGTCAAGGAAATGGAAAAACAGAGTAAATATATTACCTGGAACGATACAGTGATTATATAACTGACGGCGGAAGAATGTGAGTGCTGTTATAGTGATTATCACACAGGGATGAAGCTAGAATATTAGCTAGGAAAACCAGACAGATGTGTTTGATCTGCTCAGATGACTGCACGAACGCTCAGAAAAGAAGTTGACTTTGGAAGTGGCCGCATCCAGGTTCTTTTTTCCCCACACGTGCATGGCGAGCAACGCTAAAGTCACGTGACGAGCTGACAACGTCCACTAACAGAATTACAATGGCATTAACCTTCATAAATACATGATCATTTGTCTCCATCATTGCTGAATGATTTGGTATTATATTAGCATGTATTTATGCATTTATTAGCATGTATTTATGCATTTATATATATACATATTTTGAATGTAACAAAGCCAATAACTGTCCAATCATACAACATGTTTGAGCCAGTAACACAATAACTTCAACTGGCTTGCGTCATGGGCTGGTATTACTTCAATATTGTACGCTGTCAGAACCAGTCGTAGACTTTAATGGGCCCGGCTGCAGTGTGTGTAATCAGTTTAGAGCAGCTGCGTGTGTCACACACCTGGCAATCAAGGTAAAGCGAGTACATCTGTTTAGATGCAGCACAAATGCGACTACGAACGACAAACGTGCATCTGCTATTTTGGTTCCAAAGAGATATCAAAAACATCTACGGGTAATTATCCTTCCATGTGATTTAGCTGGTGAAGCAGAGTATCTGTGCACTTTTCTGCAGCGGATTATCTGGAGAGAAACGCGCCTCCGTGAGCTTCCTCAGCCCTAGCTGAAGAAGGCCTCTTGGCATCAGCGAGGAGACATCTTGCAGAGTTTCACAGCGCATGTTGCCAAAAGAAGCGCACAACTTCACATGCAGGACAGCAACAGATCACCAAATATCACAAACCGCAGGCAACCTGCTAACACATCCATCATTATCGTCACCAACATTCCACGCAGCCTGGCGTTTGCGTGGTTCTGGTAAAGCCATCGGCGGCATTGTTCGCTCGTCTTCTGGAGGCGCAACGACGCCGCCGCCATCGCCGACGGAGTCGTGTTTGACAGCCTCTCGCTGAGGAAGAATGCGGGGAGATGAAACCGCTCAAGACTTGCATTGATCTATAATTAAGTCAGCGTCAAACACGGAGGGAGAGTGGTCGTTTGTTTCTACACAGGCGATAAAATGCAGCAATCTGTGGGAGGCAACACACAACACTGGGACCTACAGACATTTCTGTCCACAGCAAACTTTCCTGCAATGACGAACACTGAGATCACCAGGGTAACACGTGGAAGTCAGCAATTATTGGAATGTGCTCATTACACACTGTTATTAATGTTGTGCAGTTGATATTTATGACCCCTGAGCACATGACCCGACGGGGTATTCAAAACACTGCTGGCCCCAGCGAGAGGTCATTCAGTCAGTTTTCACTCTTGGAGATAAAGGACAAGGTCACAGCAAAACCAGATCCTCTTTAACATGCTCAAAAATGCCACATTTCGTTCCCACCAGCATCGAAAATAGAATTCAGAATCAAACCAGTACCCTTTAAAAAAAAACTAACTCTACCATTCATATAGAAAGTATGTGCACATATTATATCGCATACATTTGAGCTAAAGCTCAGGTCATAATGGGACATATTCAAAATCATCTGTGGAGTCTTTTCTCTCATTCTCAAAGTTAAAGATAATCTGCTCAATTATTGGAGTCTATAAGACTTTTGAGAGCTGGGTCTGCATCTCTGCTCACCCAGGAGTTGTAGTCTGCAATAATCAATACTTTTACTCAGAGATTCCTTATTTCTCCAACAGTGGAGCTGAGATGGGGGTCACGTTACTCATCTGTTTACAGGAGGGTTCGTTTCCTCTCGCTTTGATTTCTTGCTGAGTCACTACAGTGTGACCTTAGGGACCCTTAGCTGCAGTTTGAACTTCGATGTTGGACTCTTTAGCGCGAGAAACGAGAAAAAGTGTTGTGTTGTTTGAAGAATCCCTCAGTGAAATAGTGCAGAATTGTCGACAGTGATCACACTAAGCTCGGAAAACCACCGCCTCCAGATCGCAGCGCCGCTCCACCTGCACACAACAAAAATGTCTGCAGCCTGCACATAAAGCGTGCAAGGACAGCCTCGTTACCCTTGACTGGAAAGCTTGCAGCTCTCAGCAAAAAACCGCCATGCTGCCCTCCGCTTGGACTCATGCACATCTTTTGTTGCAGAGCAACTACAGCACACACAGCGATCGAACCGTCGGTGTCGGAGCGCGATTCACGCGTCCGTAAGACGTGATTTACCTGTGGTTTGGGAGATCGAGCCAGCCGTGCAGAAACTGGGAGGAATGCTGCGGCTGTCAGCTGCGGCAGCGCTGCTGGGTCATAGTAGAAGCTTGTGATGAGGACGGAGCAGCACTCTAGCTCCTGGATCTGCGAAGGATGCTCGGCTCAGACAACCACGTGACTCCCGGGGACCAGCGCCAAAAGACACCGATCCGTATTTACTGGCTTTACTCAAATGATAATAATAATAATAATAATAATAATAATAATAATAATAATAATAATATGAAGGACGAGGAGGAAAAGAAAACAACAATAATGTGTCTCCATCAGTCACCGCAAACATATTAGAGGAAATAAATTTCAAATCAAAACCATAAAAGCATAATGTAGCTATAGATTGGATTTTATATTATTAATACAAGATATAAGGGAAACAGCTTTAATCAATAATGTACAAATAAATAAATAGTGCAGTGAGATATACTGTATTTCTAACTAGCGCACACGTGCCACCGTGTGTTTTCAGATGCGTTCAGGTCGCAGTCTCGCCTGGAGGTGTGGGTTCGAATCCCACTTCTGGCATAACCCTTCCCTTTTGATACACAGTCATTCTTGAAAAGGCTGTGGTTACGCAGTTACTGGAGCATCTGTAGAGGAACAATCTCTTTGGAATGCCTCAGTATAACTCACCACAGCACTTATTAAAGTTACTAATCAATCAATCTTTATTTAGCATCTGTTACAATCAGAATTGTTTCTAGGCGCTTTCCAGAGTCCCAGGCCCTGACCCCCAACAAGCAACAGTGGCAAGGAAAAACTCCCCTTTAACAGGAAGAAACCTTGAGCAGGACCAGGCTCATATTGGGGGACCCTCCTGCTGATGGAGGGCTGGGTAGAGAGAGAGAAGGGGGAGGAGAGGAGAGGAGAGGAGAGGAGAGGAGAGGAGAGGAGAGGAGAGGAGAGGAGAGGAGAGAATAGGTAGAACATAGTAATACATTATATTAATTAAAATGAGCTGCCGGTAGATCAAGAATATTTTTTAGAATTCTTCTTCTGATATATCAGGTCATCAGAGGAGCAGTAATACAACGAAACAGTGGAAAGGGGACGAAGGAAAAAAGGAGAAAAACAGGAAAAAAGAGAAAAGAAGAGAGAAATGGGGCTTGTGTGCCCATATTTATATATTCTTATTCTGAGGAGAAATATGTATTTTTAATATTTGTTTTAGTTTTTTGGACAACCGCGGGAGGGATTTGAACCGGTGACCTTGGAAACATCAGCATACTGTCAAAAAAACCCGCTTTTGATTGTCAAGGAGTTTTATTTGCCTCCAGAAAATGGGAAAATAGAAATACTTTGGTAAAAAAAACAAAACTGACCAACAAACCAATATATATTAACAGAAAAACAATTCTTGTATAAAAATATTCAACTATTTACAACAAAAATTATTCCCAAATGACGATTTACAAATTATTTTGACTTTTTTTTCAGTTCTTCCAGCCACTGCTCCTTTGACAAGAGCTGTGATGGTGATGGTGGGTGTCCAGGGTGCCGGGGACGAGACAACTGATGTGGCCACAGTGGCAGTAGGAGGTAGAGAGGGCTCAAGGACCTCGACTACTGTCGGATCTTGTGGGAGGTCAGAGAAACCCTCCTCTTCCTCCACGCTGTCCACCACATCATGCTCTTCAATAAGCTGAGCCGTCTCCTCTGAATCGGGGTGCATATCTTGCAGTGCCTGGCCAGTCTGCCTGAAGAGATACTGCATCCCGATGAGCTCTCCTGAAATAAAAATGATTCATTCATAAATTATTAAAATATTTGAATATTTAGTGACATCACTCATGTCATGCTCTACACAACATTAAATTAAATCTAGTATTACTTACAGACACAGTGGCAGACACTCTTGAAGAAGACGGGGAACTGTGGACAGGAGCTGGTGGAGTCTGTAGACAAAAGGAAAAGACGACACTCACATTTGAGGCAATCTGATTTTCTGCAATCTGATTATTGTCAATTTTTAAATGTGAATAACTATCCAAATACCATTGCCAGGGTCAAGACTGGGGTCCCTCGGACATCGCTGCCTGCAGGGCTTTGCTGCAGGGCAGGAGCAGGAGCAGGAGCAGGAGCGGGAGCAGGAGCAGGAGCAGGAGCAGGAGCAGGAGCAGGAGCAGGAGCAGGAGCTTGAGAGACAGCTGCTGCAGCTGGCTGTCCCTTCATGACGGAGCAGAAGCATCATTACTTAACTCATTGCATTAACTGCACTTTACAAATAAACTAAACTGAAATGAACTCACGTACGCACACACACACACACACACACACACACACACACACACACACACACAAACACACTGTTACCTTCTGTACGTGGAACCCACAGATTCAATTTATCATGTCCCCGAACAAGGATCTTTGTCCATGGGACATCTTTGGGCACTTCTCAATCTGAAAACAACAGTAATTTGCTTAAAAGGTTTTTCATACATCTTAAAAGATTGCTTCTCTTTTTTAGTAATTACAAATTTACATTATACCACATTTATTCAACCTAGAAATTATAAATCCTTGGAATTAATATAGGGCCCAATTTCTATCAGTATTAATAGTATAATTTAATAAGCTACTTACCTTTTTATACAAATCAAACCATTTTCTTTGTCGGGGGGCTGGCCTGTTGCCCTCCCTTGCAGGCCAGACCCCAGTGCTGGCAAACTGACCAAGGCGAGACATCCACTCTCCGTCTCCCATCGCCTTGTGTGATTTCTTTGCTGCTGCCTTTGATGACATAAATACACAGACATTATTTAAATGCATGCCATCAACATAAACGTATGAACAGACATTAGGGGTCATGCCCTGAACCCACCGACGGCATCTGCATGAGAGTGTGTGAACATTTGACGCTCAGATCAGCAGCATTTCATGTATTTAACTTTATGGAATGAAAGAGGGCTGCAGCTTTTTTCCTCTCACTCTACTGTATATAATAATTTATACATACTATAATGTTACTGAACCATTACTGCTAATAAAGTAATGAAACTACAGCGTTGTCAGTAAAGTAAGTGTGAAATAGACTTCCACTCCCTCCCCCCCCCCCATCAAAATGTCGCTCCACTGTAGTAGCAGCAGTGGGGGTGGGGGTGGGGGAGTACAGGCCACAACAACGTAATAAAGGAGTTAATACTCCACACCGCAAATATGTCACAAGCGCACACTTTAGCTGATGGATGACTTTATTGTAGTTTTGCAAAAACCCGTCGACGTATTAGCATTAGTCAAAAAAAAACAAAAACATTTTCAAACTTTTTTTTTGTTTCACCACTTTATTACATTTGAAAGACGCACAATTCCATATTATCCAATATTGTGCTGTTTTAAAGGCCATCTACTATTCCGTGTCTCTCGATTATCAAATCGGATTACTCTGGAGAAAATGTGAAAAGTCTCCAGAGACATTTTGGTTTGAAATATAGCCCTTCCTGTCTCTGCATCCCACAGTTGTTTCATCCTTCGACTTATAGACCCCAGCCAGGATGAGGAGGCCCAAATATGTATCTAAATGTGTTTTGTCCAGCTCCTTCCACTTTCATCCCAAAACAGGCCTCCCTTCTAGATTTCTTATTTTTAGAATTATTTTCTGAATTGAATTAGTCATGACCAGCTCAAAAGCTGACTTGAAGTCACAACATAACAGGAGGGATAGACTAGCTTTTGTATTTTCTTTGGAAATACAGGGAAGATGTGCATGCATGCTGCTGTCACTAATGTAATGTTTGAAGACATTTTATGATACTGCTGACTGGACTAGATCATATGTTTCAGGTTAGGTAGAAAGCACTGACCAATGTTAGAGAATGAAATAATATTTTTTTTATTGAATCAAATACCGTTAGGCATTCAGGTCATGGTCTGTTGAATGTTGACGCTGAATGATCACTTATATTATTTTCATCAAGTTTGCATGAAAAACTGAGTTTTCGCATTTCCACTTGAAATACAAGGAAGAGGTGCCTTTTTTCCTCTAATTTTCAGAGTATTCAAATGTATTCTGGATAGTTTGACTGTTGTGGTTTTCAGCTACAGCTGACGTTAAACGCGCTGCAACGCATGTCACACTTCTGTGGGCAGTGTCGCACTGAACCACAAGCGTTGCGTGATTGCTCTCTAGTGGATCAATGCTGTACTGCACACGGAAGTGTTCGAATCCCACTTCAGACATCGTTTTTGATATACCAGAAATTTAAAGATAATTTTAGTTATGATAATGAATTTGTTGCTTGTATAGGCTTCTACCATTCTTTTTAATATCAATTCATACACGGAAGGATGGTTTGTTGGGTGGTGGTCGAGGGACCCTGGATAGCTGCCACCTGCGGAAAAAAGACTACCTGAATGTGTAGCCAATGTTGTGATTTTCAGGGCAAATATTGCCAAAAAAAGAAGATTCAGAATGTTTTACTCTTGATGTTTGCTGTTGTGAACACTTCCTAGTGTAGTACAGATGTTAGCCACCAGAGGGAAGTAGCGGAAGGAGAAAGTCAGGATGGCCGAGCGGTCTAAGGCGCTGCGTTCAGGTCGCAGTCTCCTCTGGAGGCGTGGGTTCGAATCCCACTTCTGACATTATTATTTTTTATTTTTTTTGTATACTCCAAGAGACATATCTCTGATGTTAGATGTCTGCGTTGGGGACAGAGCTTGAAAATATAGCCCTTGTGCACTATATAGCCCTTGTGATAATGATCTGGGTGGTCACCTGAGAGTCGTTGGCAGGGTCGTTCAACCTAGTTTCAGTTGGTGTGTCTCCCCTTTGTCTGCTGGCTCACATGGTGGTGAGTAACCAGGTCTCCTAAAATGGTGTGAACGTTTGGTTTGTTGTTGGAAGGAGTGGAGTACTGCATTGTATGTGGGTAATAGGAAGTGCCATAGCCCAGCATCTCTGTTTAATGATGGTTTTTCAGTACCCATACTTGGCTGTCCTCAAAGGAGTGCCCGCTCTCCTTTAGGTGTAAGTGGACTGCTGAGTCCTAACCTGAAGAGGTGGCACACAGTAGTAGCCACTGGTTCTCCACGGTCTGGCTCATGCTTTATTGTGTTTCTGATCAGACATGAAAGTGGGTAGACAAATATTACAGACCAACGTTGCAATTTTCAGGTCAAAATTGCTTGAAACTTAAACAAAGAATATTCAGAATGTATTCTGGAAAGTTTTACTCTTATAATTTACCAACAGCAAACGTGCACCTTGCTCCTTCTCACGACAGCTGGCGTGAAACACAAGCCTATATGTCACTGCAATTGACATGTGCAGTGCAGCAATGATCCGCCAGATGGCAACCGCACCACATTAATAAGAATATGTCATGCTGGCGTTTCCTGGATATGCCAGGAGATGTTGCAATTACTGTTGCGGTCTCTCGGTATGTCTCTGAGTTGAAGTTTGCTGCTATATAGCATTTGTCCAATGGAGGGGGAGAGCTCAAGGCTGGCGTTCTATGTCAGGATGGCCGAGCGGTCTAAGGCGCTGCGTTCAGGTCGCAGTCTCCTCTGGAGGCGTGGGTTCGAATCCCACTTCTGACATTATTTTTGTTTGTGTGTGTGTACGCCAAGAGACTGCGTAGATTCTCAATCATCCAGGTCATAATTATCCAAGTTGGTTTTCTTTGTCAACTGGACTTTTTTTCTTCTCTTTTGAAAACGTTTCGCCTTCTATCCATAAGGCTTCTTCAGTTCTGAACTCGCTGGGGCACACACATAAAAAGCATCAAAAATAACCTGATAAAATTGCAATATTGTTGTGGCAAGCTAGGGTTCTGGGTTGCTGAAGAACACAGACACAGACTTCTGCCAGCTTGTTCTGCAGTTCGACTGCAGAAAAGAGTCACTTTATTAAACACGAAACTGAAGACACATGAACGAAGGGAGGTCTTCGATCACACACATAACCTGGCTTATGGTGTGCAAGTGCAAACAGTAATTAAAACAGTTAGTGGACTGAAAGTGGCGGACAAATCCTTTTCCCGGTTGTGACAGGCTTGCTAGCTTCGGAGTTGCCCGACCTTGCTTAACAATGTCCAGCTTTTCTTGAAAAGTCCATCTTGAAAATGGCTTTGACAGTAAATCTGCAAACAAATCCATTTCTTCTCCTACTTCAGCCATTGTGGGTTGACAAAACAGCTATTGAATCAACACAACAATATCTTTGCTTGTGATTGGTGATGTGATTGGTTAAATGCTTGAATATGAAAATACACGTCTGGAAGCAGCGCAACCAGGGGGCTAGGAATGAAAGGAAGCGGACAGAGCATTTGGAATTATTTAATACATATTCATGGACAAAATAATATTTTGAATGAATCACAGACTGATGTTAATTATATTTTCAAAATATAATTAACATCAGTCTGTGATTCAGATATTTTTAGGCCAGCAGAGAAGGCCTTGCAGGCCCTGACGGCCCACCACTACTCAGAGTCAAGGCAGTTACCAACTCCAACCTGACATGGTTGAATAAATATCTTTCTGAAGAGCTGTCATTACTGTCATTATTTTCTTTTTATAAAATTGTTCAGCAGAGAATCATCAACATTGGACTTCCATCCCAACAGATAAATCAGACAATAATGTGACATCCTGCATCTTATAATGTCCTCATGTAAATGAAACCTAATTGATCATACAGGGAGGGGAAATTACAAATAACTAATTTCTGTTCTGACCACATCTAAACCGATGTAGACTGAAGCACACCAGAAGACCTGCAGGGCACCGGTATTCATGCTACATCTATTTCAAGGGAACTTCAGTTTGTCTAAGGGGTAATAAGAGAAGCTGGGTATCAGGTGAAACATTTAAGGGTCCAATAGCATGGGACCAAGTCACCCAACTACCAACTCACAGAATAAGGAAAGCAAACATGTCTCTGCAGCCCACCCAGTGGTAAACCGGGGCTCAAAACAGGCTGCTCAGATTCAGTCACATCTTTGCAGGAGTGATTTGCATAGGCCGGCCCCCTCTCTGCAGAGCCCCCACCCCCCACACACCCACCCCCGGAGTTTTTGCAAGTCCACACCTCCATACACCACCCTGCACACCACCTCTCTCCTCATTCGCATTAAAAGCTGCAGACAAGTAATTTGCACGTCACAAGAAAGACTTATTGTGGAAGTTGCAATAATATAATATTCAATAATTCTGCACCTTGGGTGAATTTGGGTCGAGACCTCAGGGTATTCAGGGATCACGAAGGCCTATTTAAAAGCCAAATACATCATATCATGGGACCTTTAAATGTGAGCTGCAGTTGTCTGTGCTTCAAAATAAAACAGACAGATTTATTCAGTAAAGGAGCTGCCATGGCTTTTATTTTGAATGGCAGCTATGCACCATAATTGAGTTTATTGCATTTGATTTAGAGCAACATTGATTGTCAAAGTCCCACCGGAATCTGGAAGATCACTAAAATATGTTCTTTGGCCAATTATCAACAATTCCTGAACATTTCATTTAAGTCCCTTCATAGCATTTGGAGTTATTTTATGTAGACATATCAACACAAAGGGACAACAGCTGGTACATATTCTTCTAAAAGGTTACAATATAATTCCTATTGTCTTCATAATATAATGAAAAACAGAGATCAAAGAAACATCAATTCTACTTTCCACATTAACTTATGCCTTTCATCACCAAATCAAAGATACTTTTTAGTTATCACCAAGGATTATTGGAAATTCAGACTATGATCATATTCATTGAACTTATTTGTGCTCTGGGGCTAATGCAAGCTTGAGGTTGGTTTAGCATCTTGGTAATGAGATCCTCTTGATAATTTATAATAGGACACCCTGTAATGAGCACCCTCATTTAATGCACATGAGCTTGTTCCTATTCTCTTTGTTTTTTGGTGTATGCATGACATCAATACTTGAACATATGATGAATATTAAAGCTGCTATTAAGCAGAACCTGGCTGCATTTGTTTCTGCCAATCTTAATAATGTGGCTAACATCCCTATTTGAGAGCTGCTGCCCATATCTTGATGGGAAGCAGAGGCAATGACTCCCTTGGAGTTCCCCTGCTTGACAGCGAGAGGATGGAGCACATCTGGAGGGTCCAGAAGAAGCACGTAAAGTGCATCCAGGATCTGCCAGGTGTTGCTCTGTACATCAAGACAGGGGAGCTGTCAAAGGGAGGAGTGATTCTCTCATCGGGATGCAGTATCTCTTCAAGCAGGCACTGCAAGATATGCACCCGGATTCAGAGGAGATGGCTCAGCTTATCGAAGAGCATGATGTGGTGGACAGCGTGGAGGAAGAGGAGGGTTTCTCTGACCTCCCAGAAGATCCGACAGTAGTCGAGGTCCTTGAGCCCTCTCTACCTCCTACTGCCACTGTGGCCACATCAGTTATCTCGTCCCCGGCACCCTGGACACCCACCATCACAGCTCCCAAGCCTTCTACACCGGTAGCTCCAAGCACCACAGCACCCAGGTCATCAGTGGCTGCCAACCCATCTGTGCTGCATACCAGCACTCCAGCTACTACATCTGTAGCTGCAGATGAAGATGTGGTAGGTGACAGAATGCTATTTAGAATGTATGAGTATAGCTCTGTACAATGTTTAAACACATTACGTTTATACAGTCACATATTGTCAATGTTCAGTGTCAGTGAAGACTTTATATTCTTATCTGAAATGTTTAATCATTTGCACAGGTTGTTGATGACAAAAACAGGCCTGGGTACCAGCACGTGGACAGCCTTGGCGAGTACCTGGTGGAGCTTCGGGAGCAGACAGCCCTCTTTTTAAACCAGCAGCAGACCGACAGCATCATCTCCCTGTGGCAGAACCTGCAGGACTATGATAAACAGCAGGTGGTTTATGCTGCACGGCACCAGGGCAGACTGGTGAGAGGCCGATTTAGAACACCTAAGAAGCTCTCAATAGTGATGGGACGATGATACCTCAAGGAGTGTATTGACACACTACACAAACTGTGTCAGCACTGTATTGATACTATGTTGGTCACCCGATAGTGACCCCTGCAGTAGTTATAAAATGATTGCAGGTAAAGGAATTCCTTGTTTGCTAAACTGAGTTGGTATGTAAAATATAGCAAATTTGAGTTACAATTCAGAGTTACAATTTTTTTTACTTATGTACACACATTCTTTGTTAACTGTTAAATCATATGAAATAATACAAAAAAGTGATTAGTTTATGAATTTTTTATTGGGGAACAAAAGTTTTTGGAGGCGATTTCTCCTCTTAAACACCAGCTCCCCAGCCTTAGAAAATACTCTTTCACACGGTACAGATGACGATGGTGAGCAGAGAGTTTTAAGTGCAAGTTGATGCAGATGTGGATATGTTTTCTGGTTCTCTCACGAGTATCTGCCAATTCTTCATTGCCATGCCGAGCTCTATAATGCCTCAGCATTGATGGAGTGCTCTTATTGATGTAAGATAGCTCTGTGGAGCAGAGCCGACACTTCACCTACAATAACATAAAAAGTTACAAACAATTCAAACCTCTTACTAGAACAGAGTAAAAACTAAGGTGGCGCATTGCATTCACTTGTTAAAAAAATTGACACCCTATAAAATCAATAAAGCAACTGTAAGGCTCTTGACTTGACTATCATATGTATCACAGGTCATTCACTTGATAAACTGATAAAGCGCCACCGTTAAAAATTGTATATAACAGTAAACAATGCTCAAAGGAGAAAAAGATTTCCCTTGTTTGGAGTCACAAGATCAAAATTATTCCACACTGGGGAAAACTTCTTAGAACGATCCATAATTGCGCAACTGCAAAACTCCATCCAACAAACCCACGACATGTCGATGCAGTTTATTTCCTTATAAACACACTTTGGCGTGGCACATCCAAACGATACAATTCCTGTATCGGTCACGTGATTCTTTCTTAAAGCGATACACGCACCGATACAGGGTTTCACTCTTGAGCTCTCGGCACATTGTTGACGCACCAGTGTCGCTCGTCCCATCACTAGCCCTCAACAGCCCCTGGTGTGGAGAGTATCACTCGCTGTACGCTGGGGGCAAGTAGCGTTCCTGCTCAGTGGCCTGACTGCTGCCGGCTGGTTGAGAACATTTTCTTACGGTTGTGCAACCCTCATCCGAGCCCCTTGAAACATGGCAAGAAGACTGATTCGAGGTGGTCTATAATTCTGAGGGACTACCATCGAATCAGACAGCTTGTCACTGGCAATGCGCTTGTGATGCAGGACACAGACATTCAAATGGTTGAGGTGAACCAGAACACCCTCATCCAGTGGCACAACTGGAGGCAAAAAGGACTGGAGCTCTCCGTGAGGCTGCAGGGCACTGTCCTGCCTACAGCCCTCCCAGTGTCCACACAGCCTCTTCAGGAGGCAAGAGTGCTCCCTGCGGAGCCCATGCAAGCACGGGAGGAGCTCCAGTACCACCTACCTCACAGTATGGCAGGCCAGGCACAGCAAAGAGCAAAAAGGAAGCTCTTTGCTATAGCCCCAGCACCCGCACCAGCACCAGTACCTTTTGTGGTACCTCAGCTTTCACCAGCTGGGGTGCATCAATGGGTACCGGTGACCTTTATGCAGGGTCGTCCCCTCGTCACCCCAGGTTCTGCCACTCTTCCCCAGCTTCCATCAAAGAGGAAGAGGCCGTATAACCGTACGGTCAGCGTAATAAATGTAAGAAATGTGGGGATTTCCGCAGCGCTGAAACCGGCCACAGCCAGTACCGGGGCAAAGTGTTCTGTCCGAGTACACAAAAAAACATCAAAATAATTTGTAAATAGTCGTATGGGAATAGTTAAATATTTTTATACAAGAGTTGTTTTTCTGTCAATATATATTGGTTTGTTAATTTTTTTTTTACCAAAGTATTTCTATTTTCCCATTTTCTGGAGGGAAATAAAACTTTTTGACAATCAAAAGTGGGGTTTTTTGGACAGTATGCTGATGTTTCCAAGGTAATCGGTTCAAATCCCTCCCGCGGTCATCCAAAAAACTAAAACAAATATTAAAAATGCTTATTTCTCATCAGACAGCCAGGAATATATAAATATGGGCACAAAAGCCCCCTTTCTCTCTTTTTCTCCTCTCTTCTTCCTCATCAGTTTTGGACTATTGTTCCCCAGCTTTGAAGGGACAGCCAGCTGCAGCAGTCCCTCAAGCTCCTGCTCCTGCCCTGCAGCAAAGCCCTACAGGCAGCGATGTCCAAAGGACCACAGTGTTGACCCTGGCAATGGTATTTGGATAGTTATTCACATTTAAAAATTGACAATAATGGTTTGGCATTTTGTTTACTTTTAGTTTGGCAATATATGATATCTTTTGCTTTATTTTGATTCAGTCAAGTCAAAATTCGGAGGGAGACATGTTGCAGCTGCAACTCCAAATTTAAGCATGGCGCGGAAATTTACAAAGGTATGTAGAGTTTTAAATGGAATAGTAATATTTGCAGCTATAACAGAAGAAACCTAGATGGACTGCATTGCTTCACAGACCCTGTGAGTCACTGCTGGCACCAGCCAGACCCCACCTCCAGCCAGTATCGCTGCCCCAGTAAGTCATGACACAAACCACTTCTCAAATACAACTCAAGCAAACCTAAACCTGTAAAACAAATAGAGAGAAATAATAGAGCTAAGTGCAAATGTTGCTCTAATTGTGAAAAATTACAGCAGGCTAATATCTTAAACATCAGATTCAATGGCAATGTGATTATAGTGTAAATCAGATTGCCACAAATGTGTCTTCTTTTCCTTTTGTCTACAGACTCCACCAGCTCCTGCCCACAGTTCATCTTCTTCAAGAGTGTCTGCCACTGTGTCTGTAAGTAATAGTAGATTAAATTTAATGTTGTGTAGAGCATGGGATGTGGTTATTAACAGGGTCGGCTGTATTGTCGTTTTGTTGATTTGGTTCTGTTTTGTCTTTTGTATAGACTGCTGCCTCCAGCCCTCTTGAGTCAACTCTTGGGACGCCAGCAGGAAATCAGCTGCCGCATTTATGGTCAAATACCTTGCCGGTTGAAGACCATAAATGGATTTCTAAGCGGCTTTTCCGAACTGGACCCAAGGGAAAGCTGGAGCTTCAGGACCACCTGAAGCTCTGGTACTTCCCACCTCAGCCCAGCGGGGTGTATAATCAGGCTCCAGGTCCAGACTGCTTTTTTGCCCATCCACTTCTTGTCTGGATGCCATACAAGTTGTGGAAGGTGAAGGTGATCAGATCTCTTTTCACGCTTCTCAACAAAACTATCCAGCCACCTGACTCCCTACCTCCACACATTCAACTGACACCTGTAACTCCCTAATGCAGTTTTTCCAAGGACAAAATCCTAAACATTCACTATCACCTAGACACAGGCTCACTTCCCGCTCTCCAACCCGGACCTCCTCCCAGCCCACCAACTAATCTGCCTCACCGTCATCAATTCTCCAGTTTTCTTCTCCCTAAAAATCTTGACATCGATGCTCTTATCCAGAAATCCAAACCCTCAACATGTCAGCTGGATCCCCTACCCACCAATCTGGTCAAATCTTGCCTCCCTGCTGTGCTCCCCCTCATTTCTGCCATCATTAAATCATCACTTTCGACTGGAACTGTTCCCTCATCCCTCAAAACGGCAGGCATCATCCCAATCCTGAAAAAAGCCCCCGCCACAGCACTGAAACTGCTCTCATAAAAATAACCAACGATCTTCTCACTGCAGCTGACTCTGGTTCACTTTCCATCCTCATCCTCCTCGACCTTACTGCAGCATTCGACACCATCTCCCACCCCATTCTACTCCGTAGACTCTCCTCCATCGGCCTTGCCAAGACCCCCATTCAGTGGTTCCATTCGTACCTCTCAGGCCGCACACAGTTCATCCAGCTCAAATCATTCAAGTCCAACCTCTCCGCAGTCACTTTAGGCGTGCCACAGGGCTCAGTCCTGGGACCCTTGCTATTCATCATCCATCTTCTTCCCCTTGGTGCCATCTTCCGCAAATTCAACATCCAATATCACTGTTATGCAGACGACACTCCACTGTACCTTTCAAGCTCGCCTAACTCCTCACTCCCACCCTCCTCCCTCCCCACCTGCTTAGCTGAAATCAAAGCCCGGTTGTTCGAAAGCCCACACTGTTTATATTATTATATACTGTTAGAGTTTATCTAAGTAGTATGTATTATTCATTGTTATTTAGTTTTCCTTGAAGTTTCATATTTCCGATGCTCTCGAATGCAACACAGATGTCCGACACTCTTGAACGCACCACTGCCGTCTGTGCATGCGTACTTTAATTAGTTAATTATCCACCCCGATGCAACTGTAGAGAGTGCGTGTCCATTCAGATGCAGCTACGCTGAGATAATTTCACCTTTTTTGCCCATTTTTCTTCATTTGCCTGTGCTCCTGTGGTTTATTGCTGTGTGTGAATGCCATAAGGTAAGGAGTTGGCAGTGCATAGTTGTACTTATTTAGTTGTGTATAAGCTAACTTTATGTTATGTTAATGTGTGTTCAAGCTAATAATATCGAAATGTCTTGTGTTAGGTGATTTGTTGTGGGATAAATGAGAATTGAACTGTACTGCTTCATTTGCGGTGTTGCTCATTTGATTGTGTTTGTGTATTTGATGTGTGCTTGCTGTGTTGTTGCAGACCACAGCAGAATAAATCATAATCCATAACCTGGACATCTGTATTCGTGTTCTTTAATTTGGACACCAACATCCCACATCTTGCCGCTCTAAACCAGCTAAATTCCTGGAGACCCCAAACACTCCTTTTTACCGGTTCTCATCCAACTTCCTTAAATTAAACAGTGATAAAACTGAAGTGCTCCTCGTAGGGACAAAATCATCACTCTCAAAAGTTGCCAGTTTCTCCATTCCCATTGACACCTCCTTGGTCTCCCCCCTCCCCTCAAGTTAAGAGTCTGGGCGTCATCCGTCACAGCACTCCCTCACTTAAATTCCACAAGTTGTGGAAGGTGAAGGTGGTCTGTCCCAACCAGGGCTGTGGGCTGCACCAACTAACTGGTGCGGGCCTGCATAAGAGGGCACAGCAGGTTCTGGATGTAGATCGGACCTACAACATGGTGGCAGAAACTTTAATCTGCAATAAATGTAGATCCTCCCATGTGTCATGGAGCCAGACTGTGCTCACACAGCTGGACCTGGCACATCGGTCAGAATTTAGGGTCATCCTTACACGAAAGTGAGTATTTTCTTTCTCGCCATGTCTTACACACAAGTTTGTACAATATTCTTACTGATATGTTTTCTATCTATATCCAAGGTACGCTTGTGATATAAGGGTGATCCGGCTTCTGCGGGACAGAGGACTGGGCAACAGTCCGACTCGTCTCCTGAAGCAGCTGAGGGAGAACCACACAGAAGAGTGGCTGAACCGAGTGGCACGGTACACCACGGAGTGTGTGGACTTCCTCCAGCGGCCAGGACTGTTGCCCACGGTCTTCCCTGAGCCTCCACCACCTGCTGTGGTGCCTAGCTGTAAGTGGCTGCTGTCAGTTTACAGCCAGGACATCCTGACGAGGATGGAGGACATCCAGGCCCGGATCACATCCGTTTACGGATCCATTTTAAAAATGGATTCCACAAAAAGGTTAATAAAAATATTTCTAAAACTGTCTGCTGACATTAGATATATTATATAATTGCAATCATCACAGAGGTCCTATACATTTTATGTGTTTCAGATCACAAAGAAGTTGGCAGGGACAGCAGAGGGGACAGCACTCTGGCTGACTTCAGTTGGCAATGAGCATGGCCAGATACTCATGAGTGTGTTGACCGCTCAGGAGGGAGAAGGCCTGGACCTGATGGCTGCAGGTCTAATGAGAAGATTCCAGGAGGCTGGTGTGGATCCCCCTGCGCTACGCTATGTTGATTGTGGTTGCTGCGCACAGTTGGTAGAGACAAAGCTGAGGGCCAGATTCAGTGGATGGCCAGACCTTGCCATCAGGCTGGATATGGCTGTTGGAAGGGCTGGACAGATGGAACCAGGACCGTGGTGCTGCAGCCCTCTCCTCTGGGTCATCTGCTCTCTGCAGTTACTCTGGTGACCTGCTTCACTGTGTGAACAGCAATTACCAGAGGCTGTTCAGCAGGAAGTTGGCACCAGAGTTCTGCCCAGCCTCCCGTTACACCAGTAAGCACACGTGAGCTCATGAGTGATGTCACTAAATATTTTATTAATTTATGAATGAATTATTGTTATTTCAGGAGAGCTCATCGGGATGCAGTATCTCTTCAGGCAGACTGGCCAGGCACTGCAAGATATGCACCCGGATTCAGCTCAGCAAATCGAAGAGCATGATGTGGTGGACAGCATGGAGGAAGAGGAGGGTTTCTCTGACCTCCCAGAAGATCTGACAGTAGTTGAGGTCCTTGAGCCCTCTCTACCTCCTACTGCCACTGACCAAATTTTTATCTAAAATGTTTAATCATTTGCACAGGTTGTTGATGACAAAAACAGGCCTGGGTACCAGCACGTGGACAGCCTTGGCGAGTACCTGGTGGAGCTTCGGGAGCAGACAGCCCTCTTTTTAAACCCACAGCAAACTGACACCATCATCTCCCTGTGGCAGAACCTGCAGGACTATGACAAACAGCAGGTGGTTTATGCTGCATGGCACCAGGGCAGACTGTTGAGAGGCCGATTTAGAACACCTAAGAAGCCCTCAACAACCCCTGGTGTGGAGAGTATCACGCAAGTAGCGTTCCTGCTCAGTGGCCTGACTGCTGCCGGCTGTTTGAGAACATTTTCATAAGGTTGTGCAACCTGCATCCAAGCCCCTTGAAACGTGGTAAGAAGACTGATTCGAGGTGGTCTTTCATTCTTAGGGACTACCATCGAATCAGACAGATTGTCACTGGCAATGCGCTTGTGATGCAGGATACAGACATTCAACTGGTTGAGGTGAACCAGAACACCCTCATCCAGTGGCACAACCGGAGGCAAAAAGGACTGGAGCTCTCCGTGAGGCGACAGGGCACTGTCCTGCCTACAGCCCTCCCAGTGTCCACACAGCCTCTTCAGGAGGCGAGAGTGCGCCCGGCGGAGCCCATGCAAGCACGGGAGGAGCTCCAGTACCAGCTGCCTCAGTGCAGCAGGCCAGGCACAGCAAAGAGCAAAAAGGAAGCTCTTTGCTATAGCCCCAGCACCTTAGCTTTCGCCAGCTGGGGTGCATCAATGGGTACCGGTGACCTTTATGCACGGTCGTCCCCTTGTCACCCGTACGGTCAGCGTGGATGAAAGCGCTGAAACCGGCCACAGCCAGTACTGGGGCAAAGTATTCTGTCTGAGTACAGAACACTTGTCAAAGGAGCAGTGGCTGGAAGAAGCAAAAAATAATAATTTGTAAATAGTCAAAAGGGAATAATTTGTTGTAAATAGTTAAATATTTCTATATAAGAGTTGTTTTTCTGTTAATATATTGGTTTGTTAATTTACCAAAGTATTTCTATTTTCTAGTGGGAAATAAAACTTGACAATCAAGTGGGTTTTTTGACAGTATGCTGATGTTTCCAAGGTCATCAGTTCAAATCCCTCCTGCGGTCATCCAAAAAACACTTTTCTCAGACAGCCAGGAATATATAAATATGGGCACAATAACCCCCTTTCTCTTTCCTTCTCCCCCCCCCCCCCCTTTCCTCTCTTCATCAATTTTGGACTATTGTTCCCCAGCTTCTTGGATTTCTGTGATGGGATCTGAAACCATCAGATCAGCAAGTGTAGCTTCCCATCTCCCCAAAAAAAAAAAAAAATAAAATAAAAAAAAATCCCTCATCTGCATCTTTTGGCTCCTCAACATCCAACTCCTCCAGCAACTGGGATGTCTCCTCAGAATTGGGGTGCATGTCTTGTAGAGGTTCATTATTCTGCCTCAGCAAGTACTGCACCCCAATGAGTTCCCCTGAGAAATTACATCAGGAAATTTTGAACAGAACCATCCCAAACTCACACACTGCACACAGGCATATTCGACACTACCTGTATAGTTTGCAGGTGGTGAAAACCCTGGAAAAGGCTTACTGCCAAACACCTTCTCGTAGTTGCTGTTCACACAACGCGCACGTACACAGGGGAGTTGGTTCAAATTTGAAGGTTCAGCTGTGACAGCAGCGGCCCGGTCTTGATTCCAGGGACTGAGTCCTTCCAAAAAGGTAGATGTGGCAGTTCAGCAGGTTCACACTGTTCCCTTGAAAAGTAAAGGAAGCAAAGTGTAAGAGATTCCTGATAAATGTGAAGTGAAGAGTTTTACACAAACACTATAAGGTAATGGTTAGAACCCAAAATCACTGTGGCCCATAGGCCAACAAATTCTTTTATCATTGGTAAAACATTTAGCACAAACCTGGAATGAATCAATCCAAATAGCAGTGAAACGATTCCAGAGATGTGGAAACACTGGCACAGTGAAATGTAATACCACTCCTCCCTTTCTAGTGCCCCCAGTCTCCGTGTATGATGCACCACCAGGAGGGTCCTGGATGCACCTCACATGCTGCCTTTGGATGCACCAGATGTGCTGCATCCTGACAGTGTCAAGAGGAACACGCAGTGCATCCTTCCCCTTGCCGCTCATGAGCTCCGTAAGCAGCTGATCAAGGGCTGTTTCCCAAACCAAACACACTGGTTCCCTATTCACTACATGGGGGACATGGATTGAGTGAACTATGTAGTGCACTCAATTTAACGTTAGTATTTGGACAACGGCGTCATTTAATTACGAACTGGTCGCCGGGAAAAGTGGCCAGGTCCATTTAATTGTTTTAACCCATCAGAAATACATTCAGCGGTCATTTTATTAAAATGCAATATTTTACCCTATACAATGAAATATTGTCAATACTACCTAAAATAATTAGTGTCCTTTGACATTTAAGCCAAGACGTGATGGCACATTCAAGTCATATTCTGCTGTCGTGAACACATTTAATATAGCCATTTTCATCAAAAAAATAAAAATTCAGGTTTGGCTCTGCAGCTCACATGTTTTCTACCAAAGCTTGATCTTTCAAATTTAATACAAAACATATCAAAATCAAAAGCCTTGGAAAGAGGCAAAATGTTGCATCATGTCATAAGATGTTTTTATGTTTCAAGAACATTTGGAGTAAGTAACTTTGACTAAAAGACACTTAATGACAGTATGTAAATTTACCATTGAAGTAGTTATCCTCCACCTTGTTGAAGCAGTTGAGACATCAGTAGAGCTGACTGGACTTCCCTGTGGAGGAGGAAGAGTGATGTGTCACCCGCATGGGCCGTTTCTGGAACAACAGAGGGTACCTGAAACATACAGCGCACCCAATGAGTCAGTCAGACATACGCAAGTTAGACTTAAATAAGTGCAAGAAAATGATTGAGGCTTAATTTACCACAGAACATGCATGCAGGATTTGACACTGGTGAATCACCAGTGGATGCAGGTGTGCTCTGGCCAACAATGCATGTTGAGGCAGCAGCAGCAGGGGGAAGCTGAAGAGTGACAGAAACCATCAAGAAATCATTTGCCCAGCACTAGTACATGTAAATTAAGTGATCAAAAGAGTGAAATACTGCAAATACTATTAACACTAATACATAGCAACAATTGTCTTGCAGGTAATTATAATTGAACAGTTATTTTATTGAAACATCACCACTGTGCCCAATTAGTGCCTGTGGGATCTTTATTTTAAAGCTATAAACTACATTAGGGTGATTTGGTTAGTTGAAGATTACAAAACCCAGAATAATATTACCTCATGATACATGTAATGCCATTCAGGTGAGGAACAGACTATTTATCTTCATGACCCACTGACAGAGCCCAACCAATCCAGTTTAAGTTCAACCAATGTATTTAATATGAAATCAAACACTGCAGCCCTCCCAGAAAAAACACATGACCAAGTAGTCAAAAGTGACACTTACGCTGTGATATAATAGCAAGCGTTTCATCCAAGCCCCCGCGACCACAAGCAGGGCCGTTCTGCCTACGGAGGCAGAAAATTTCCAGGCCTTGTAGGTCTCTGGTAATGAAGCCTTCTCTGATTACTGAAGAAGTGAAATGAGTGTAACTGTTACGGGCGAGTTAAGAGGCCAGGACCCACATGCAGAGTGCAAAACAAAAGGTTCTTTACTGACAAAAATCCAAACGATCGAACCAAGTAACAACAAAAACTCTAAGAAAGTAGCAACAGAGAAGCGAACGAAAAACCACCATAAAATGGGGGAAAAAACCGTCGAGGAAAAGTACAACGGAAAGCCGTGACTAGGCACTGAAAAACTTACTACTTGAGAGAATAAGCGAGGCGAAGGGCTGGTGATCTCTGGGAGCTGGAGATAGGTACTGAAGCATGAGCAACAATCCGGCACAGGAGACAAAGAGGGGAGAGCTTAGGTAGGAGCCAATTTAGGCGGAACGAGCTGCAGGTGCGCCAGAGGCTCAGCGCCCTCGGAGATCGGCCCGCCCCTAAATGCCGCTCGCGCATTAGAGGAGGAGGTGAGAAGTCTGAGTGACAACCAGAAAAGCGAACCACAACAGTAAGAGTCTCATGGAATACTGGAAACTGAATAATACAAGAACGCTTTTGTGGTTTCAAGCTGTTTTAATATCTGGTTTATTGTACAACACTTTAGTAGTCAGTAGACAACATTCACATGTAGACAGAATAACAGAAATGGCCAAATTAGAAAATTTAAAATGGAAATAGTTCCAGGAGATCCCATGGACTGTTGACAGAATGTTGACAGTTGTTCCATGAAAGGGGCTCTTCTCCTTGCTGTCAAATCGTCCTGAATGCTGATAAGTTGTTTTTGACAGATTACTTGTTTTTGGCTGTCATAGAGAACCTCTTCTTGATCAGATCTGTCATCAATACTTCCTTCCTCATTATGAGCGTTCTTCCTTTTACCGCCTACATTTTTAATCGATACAGAATCAAAGGGTAGATGATGCTCAACCCTGGCTCGTTTGGTCCCATCAGCTCCACTACAAACTAGATTCCTCTTGCGGTTTGACCCCCTGATGTGGTCTTTCTTGCTCAGGTTCACAGCAGAGGTAGCATGAGCTGACAGTTTGGCTCTTTTTGGAGCCTGAGAAATCTCACCGGTAACTTTGTTTTCAAGTTGTCGTTTTCTGTCCGATTTAGGGTGAGTCACCGCCATGGACTCTGGACTGGGCTGTGGGCTCACCGTGTTTGTTTTGCCAGTAGATGGTGCTGGGTAAGCACACCTGGACTCATCACAGGACTGACCTCTGCAGAAAAAATACAAAACATTTCATAAATGACTTCATGTAAAATATTATCTTTGAGGTTTGGAGGTCAACGCTGCAACAATTAACTTACGAGGTTCTCAGGGGGACAAGAAGGGTGACAAATTTATGCTTTAGAGCTTCAGAAGGTGTAAGCCTTCCGGTAGGATCAAGCTGAAGCATCTTCTTCAGTATGTTTACAAAAAGGAGGATATCCCTCTTTTCTCCACCTTCCTTTAAGTCCTGGAATGACAAATAAAACAAATTAAAATTACAGCTCGGAAGTCACCAGAAGGCAGCTGGAACAGGCTCCAGCCTGCCCCCACAGGGAAGCAGTAATAGAAGATAGATGGAGGAACAAGAAAGGCCATTCAGGTGTTCAGTAAGATACCTTGAAAACACGAACCTGTCTGAGGTCATCCAGAGAAGATATTTTTCCTTCTCTTGATCCTGCGCAGCTCTTGTTCAGTTTTGTAATTTTCCTTTGTCAACAGGGCAGAAGAGTTTGGAGGTGAAAACAAGTAAAGTATTGGTATTAAAACATTTTTGTGTTTGTGCACCGTTCACAAACACAAAAATGTTTAAATACCAATACCTTGAGTTTCCAGGAACCTTGAGAATCTTCCTCAAAGTAAAGTTGAGTTTTCACACCAGCATTGAGCTGCATGTCTGATGGTTGACCCTATGTCTTCAGCATGTAGTTCATCTGTAAGTGAAACAAAATGTTGATTTCGAATTTTCAAAGCTTCAAAATAATTTGATGAAAACTATCAATAAACCGCAAAACCCCCGAAACTTAATAAAATAAATGAAACCATGTGCAATAAACAGAAACGGGAAAATAGCAAGTACTTGCCATCTCCTTCTCCATTTTTCCAGGATACAGTCTGACACCAAGGTACAGCCAAGCAGCCCAGGGACCACATGTCTATAGCCTCTGTCAGGGGCAGACCCAGCATGACCTCTGGAGCCCTGCAAGGTCAAATGGTGACAGGAATGAGGCTGTTTGCCCCAAAACTTAATCACTCATCTGCTGAATTTAAAACATGCTCTAGTTAGTGACCTGTAATTACACTTCTGTATGGTTGAGCCCTGTGGGACATATGACACCTCATGGGCCAGCCCAAAGTCTATTAGCTTGACTCGGAAAGGCTCTTTTTCATGATTAACCAGCATCACATTAGGCAGACTGATGTCACAGTGCATCACTCCAATGGACTTTAAGGTTTCCAGTGGAGCCGCCAGCTGTGAAGGCATGAGGTGATGGTAAGACAGGAACGATGGGTAGATTCTATTAATAATGATTAAAGGAGATAGGAACACAGTAGTAAATACCTGCTGGACAATCATGCTGATTGCCTTCAGCAGGAGATGGTGAAAAGGTCGCTGCTTGACAAAGCCATACAGACTCCTGTCCAGGTGTTCAAACACAAGGAAGTTGAATCCCGTCAGTAAACGTTGTGTAAAACCGCACTATGTTGCACTTGTCAACGTCCAACTTTTGCAGTTTATTAAGGGTTGTTACCTGTGGAAACAGGTTTTCATTTGATTAAACCCTGTGCATAGGGTGGGTGGGTGATGGTGGGGGAGATTCCATACAGTGACTGCCACTCACCTCTCGCATCATTTGGTTTTTCAAGATTTGTTTTTATTAATCATTTTGACAGCAACCTTTTTGTTGTCTCTCATCCTGCATTTGGCAACAATGCCAAATGAGCCCTCTCCAAGAATGGACTGCACCAGGTAAGTGGTGGACTTAGAGTAAAGCAGGTTTCCAGGAACCAAGTGGCTTCCTCCTGTGGGTTGAGCAGATGGTATGTTCGACATATCTGTGAGGAGAGCAGCATAGGGATGTTAGCCACATTATTAAGATTGGCAGAAACAAATGCAGCCAGGTTCTGCTTAATAGCAGCTTTAATATTTATCATATGTTCATGTATTGATGTCATGCATACACCATAAAAACAAAGAGAATAGGAACAAGCTTGTGTGCATTAAATGAAGGGGCTGATTACAGGGTGTCCTTTTGTAAATTATCAAGAGGATCTCACTACCAAGACGTTAAACCAACCTCAAGCTTGCATTAGCCCCAGATCACAAATACGTTCAATGAATATGATTATAGTCTGAATTTCCAATAATGCTGTTGGTGATAACTAAGTATAGAAAGTATCTTTGATTTGATGATGAAAGGCATAACTTAGAAGAGAAAGTAGCTTTAATGTTTATTTGATCTCTTTTTTTCATGTTATAAAGAGAATAGGAATTATATTGTAACCTTTTAGAAGATTGTGTACCAGCTGCTGTCCCTTTGTGTTGATATCTGTATATAAAATAACTCCAAATGCTATGAACGGATTTAAATGAAATTTTCAGGAATTGTTGATAATTGGCCAAAGAACATATTTTAGTGATCTTCCAGATTCTGGTGGGACTTTGACCTTCCAAAGATCAATGCCAATGGGCTTTGATCAAAGGTAAACCTACACTATACATTATTATATAGAGAGACTTGTGACATCACAGAGTTGCTCTAAATCAAATGCAATAAACTCAGTTATGGCACATAGCTGACTTTCAAAATAAAAGCCATGGCAGCTCCTTTACGGAATAAATTTGTCTGTTTTATTTTGAAGTACAGGCAAGTGCAGCTCACATTTAAAGTTCCCATGAGATGATGTATTTGGAGGCTTTCGAATAGGCCTTCGTGATCTCTGAATACTCCGTCTGAGGTCTCGACCCAAATTTACCCATGGTGCAGAATTATTGCCACTGCAAGCCAGTTCCACAATAAGTCTTTCTTGTGACGTGCAAATTACTTGTCTGCAGCTTTTAATGCGAATAAGGAGAGAGGCGGTGTGCAGGGTGGTGTATGGAGGTGTGGTCTTGTGCAAAAACTCCGGGGGTGGGTGGGGGTTCTGCAGGGAGGTGGCCGGCCTATGCAAATCAGTTCTGTAAAGACAAGACTGAGCAGCCTGTTTTATCATCATTATTTTTTATATCATTTCTCCCGAATGATATAATTGGCCATTTCGTATGTGTCGCTAAACACTCACCATGTCAGTATTGTTTATTTGCCGCTTTCTACTAAGAGATGAACGAACAGCGGTTCTGCGCAATTTAATAAGCGGGGAAAAAAAACAAGGAGGCGGGATCAACCTGCTGGTCGTCAAAAATTGAGCGCTGTAATTGGTCAGTGAGGGGAATTTAGACGAAGGGGGAAGAATCCACCAATCATATTGAGGTCCGAAATTCGTAGCTCCGGTGATTGGCTGATCCCATCAAAATGCTGTCAAAATCTTTGCGGACGATCCCGGCGTTCCGGATTGAAGATGGGGAAGAAGGGGGGAGAGAAAAAAGGAGAAAAAGTGGAAAAGAAGAGATAAAGGGGGCTTTAGTGCCCATATTTATATATTCCTGGCTGTCTGATGAGAAATATGTATTTTTAATCTTTGTTTTATTTCTTTGGACGGCCACGGGAGGGATTTAAACCGGTGACCTTGGAAACATCAGCATACTGTTAAAAAAAAAACACTTTTGATTGTCAAGGAGTTTCATTTCCCTCCAGAAAATGGGAAAATAGAAATACTTTTGTAAAAAAAAAAAAATATATATTAACAGAACAGTTATTGTATAAAAATATTACTATTTACAACAAATTATTTCCAAATGACTATTTACAAATTGTTTTGACTTTTTTTTCCAGTTCTTCCAGCCACTGCTCCTTTGACAAGTGTTCTGTACTGGGACAGAACACTTTGCCCCGTACTGGGACAGAACACTTTGCCCCGGTACTGGCTGTGGCCGGGTTTCAGCGTTACGGAACTCCCCACATCTTTTGCATTTATTTCCGCTGTCTGTACACTTATACGGCCTCTTTGATGGAAGAATGATGGCAGAACCTGGGATGATGAGGGGACCCTGCATAAAAGGTCACCGGTAGAACCTATTGAAGCACCCCAGCTGGTGGCAAAAGCTGAGGTACCACAAAAGGTACTGGTGTAGGTACTGGTGCTGGGGCTATAGCAAAGAGCTTCCTTTTTGCTCTTTGCTGTGCCTGGCCTGCCATACTGAGAGGCAGCTGGTACTGGAGCTCCTCCCGTGCTTACATGGGCTCCGCAGGGAGCACTCTTGCCTCCTGAAGAGGCTGTGTGGACACTGGGAGGGCTGTAGGCAGGACAGCGCCCTGCAGCCTCATGGAGAGCTCCAGTCCTTTTTGCCTTCGGTTGTGCCACTGGATGAGGGTGTTCTGGTTCACCTCAACCAGTTGAATGTCTGTATCCTGCATCACAAGCGCATTGCCAGTGACAATCTGTCTGATTCGATGGTAGTCCCTCAGAATTATAGACCACCTCGAATCAGTCTTCTTGCCACGTTGCAAGGGGCTTGGATGCAGGTTGCACAACCTTATGAAAATGTTCTCAACCAGCCGGCAGCAGTCAGGCCGCTGGGCAGGAACGCTACTTGCCCCCAGCGTACAGCGAGTGATGCTCTCCACACCAGGGGTTGTTGAGGGCTTCTTTTGTGTTCTAAATCGGCCTCTCAACAGTCTGCCCTGGTGCCGTGCAGCATAAACCACCTGCTGTTTATCATAGTCCTGCAGGTTCTGCCACAGGGAGATGATGCTGTCGGTCTGCTGCCGGTTTAAAAAGAGGGCTGTCTGCTCCCGAAGCTCCACCAGGTACTCGCCAAGGCTGTCCACGTGCTGGTACCCAGGCCTGTTTTTGTCATCAACAACCTGTGCAAATGATAAAACATTTTAGATAAGAATATAAAGCCTTCACTGACACTGAACATTGACAATATGTTACGTGACTGTATAAACATAATGTTTTTAAAAATTGTACAGAGCTATACTCATACATTCTAAATAGCATTCTGTCACCTACCACATCTTCAGCTACAGATGTAGTAGCTGGAGCGCTGGTATGCAGCACAGATGGGTTGGCAGCCACTGATGACCTGGGTGCTGTGGCGCTTGGAGCTGCCGGTGTGGAAGGCCTGGGAGCTGTGATGGTGGGTGTCCAGGGTGCCGGGGACGAGACAACTGATGTGGCCACAGTGGCAATAGGAGGTATAGAGGGCTCAAGGACCTCGACTACTGTCGGATCTTGTGGGAGGTCAGAGAAACCCTCCTCTTCCTCCACGCTGTCCACCACATCATGCTCTTCAATTAGCTGAACCGTCTCCTCTGAATCGGGGTGCATATCTTGCAGTGCCTGGCCAGTCTGCCTGAAGAGAAACAGCATCCTGATGAGCTCTCCTGAAATAACAATGATTCATACACCGTCAGAAAAATTAATAAAATATTTGAATATTTAGGGACATCACTCGTGAGCTCATGTGTGCTTACCGGTGTAACGGGGGTGTCACAGCTCCATTCTCCCAGTTCCCTCCTGTCCCTCTGCCTCAGTAATTTTCCACTCTACCTGCCAGCCACTCCCACCCCATCAGCTCAACTCCACTCACCTGCAAGCACAGCTGCAGCTTATTCCCAATCAGCCCTGCTTATTAGCCTCCCCTGCACTCTCACTCTTTGCCTGATTGTTCTTCAGCATTTCCATGCAAGAGTCTCCAGCACTTCTTACCTGCCTGACCTCCTGTTGCCCAACCGTTTTGCCTCTGACCTGCCTGCACCGGCTGTCTCCTGGTAAACTCACCAGCCTTCTGTCCCTGACCACGGCTTCTGCCTCAGCGTTTCTGGTTCCTGTCTGCTCACCTGGTCCTGACTTCTCCGCCTGGTCCCGACTTCGCTGCAGCTCATCCCCAGTCTGGGGAACTAGTGGTTAGCGAAGACTCGCGAAACACGAACATGTAACGGATCATGTAAACGTCACGTATAAAGTTGTTGGTAAACAAACACAACAACATGACAAAATTGAAAACAACGCTAGTTCTCCCGAATGATATAATCATCCATTTCGTGTGTGTCGCTAAACGCTCACCATGTCAATATTGTTTATTTGTCGCTTTCTGCTAAGAGATGAATGAACAGCGGTTGCGCGCAATTTAATGAGCGAAAAAAAACGAGGAGGCGGGATCAACCTGCCGGTTTTCAAAAATTGGGCGCTGTGATTGGTCAGCGAGGGGAATTCAACCGAAGGGGGAAGGATCCACCAAGGTCCGAAATTCGGCGCTGCGGTGATTAGCTGATCCCGTCAAAATGCTGTCAAAATCTTCCCGGATGATCCTGGCGCTGCGTTCGGGTTGCACCTCCTGGATAGAAGACGAAAAGTCTTCAAAGAGAAGAAACATAGTCCAGTTGACAGATGCAAATTTCTTGCAATTCCTTAGTGTCAAATTTCATTTCATTTTCACTTTCTATGTTGCTGCCCTATTTGCAAGGGCATATCTTTTCAAAACAAGAAGACAGACATGAATCAGACACTGTTTAGATGTTAAAATCTGCAAAGCAGACAGCTCACAGCTGGAGAATCATTCAAATGAAACATTTTCCACTCCAGGTAAGTGCTTCTGCTGCTGGTGGTGGTGGTTGTTGGGGGACTCAAAATAAAAGTAACATGGTGAGCAACAAACATGGTGGAGCAGCCAAGGTAGAATTGGAGGTTGTTCCTCCAGAGTTTTTGAGATGAGTAGGCTCCACCTTGCAGTAGAAACATGACGCTGCGAGAAGGCGAGGTGGATGGTCACTGTAACCAGATCAGACCTGTTACCTTCCTGTTTATACCAGCCTGCATGTGCAAAGTGTTTTGCAATAATCTGGTGTGAAGGGAGAAGTTGCCAAACAAACTGTGGGGAGAAGATCGATACCCTACGGAGGAAGCTCATTTCGGCCCGTGTACCCGTGATCTTGTTCTTTTGGTCATTACCCAAAGCTCATTACCATAGAGCAGGAGAGCTCAGAACCTGGGTTCCATGTCAGGATGGCCGAGCGGTCTAAGGCGCTGCGTTCAGGTCGCAGTCTCCTCTGGAGGCGTGGGTTCGAATCCCACTTCTGACATTTTAGTAGCTGTTGCAAGAAAAAAAGCCTGTATGAAAATTTCACAATAATATCGCGTATCCACTGGTTAATTGCTGCCTTTTAAATAATTCAGAAAGTCGAACAGCAAGAACAAATACATCAAATACAAATAAAAGAAGGAAGTATACAAAGCCTGAAGTTTCATCCAAGTGGAAAAAGAAAAACAGCAAATTTTTTGCTATTCCTCAGTGTCAAATTTCATTTTCACTTTCTATGTTGCTGCCATATTTGCAAGGGCATATCTTTTCAAAACAAGAAAACAGAGAAGACAGACATGAACCGGACACTGTTTAAATGTTAAAATCTGCAAAGCAGACAGCTCACAGCTGGAGAATCATTCAAATGAAACATTTTCCACTCCAGGTAAGTGCTTCTGCTGCTGGTGGTGGTGGTTGTTGGGGGACTCAAAATAAAAGTAACATGGTGAGCAACAAACATGGTGGAGCAGCCAAGGTAGAATTGGAGGTTGTTCCTCCAGAGTTTTGGAGGTGAGTAGGCTCCACCTTGCAGTAGAAACATGACGCTGCGAGAAGGCGAGGTGGATGGTCACTGTAACCAGATCAGACCTGTTACCTTCCTGTTTATACCAGCCTGCATGTGCAAAGTGTTTTGCAATAATCTGGTGTGAAGGGAGAAGTTGCCAAACAAACTGTGGGGAGAAGATCGATGAAAATGTTTTATATCTTCAATAATAATTGGTCTCAAAAATTTGGATTTGATAACTTAAAAAGTTCTCAAAAGTTGATAACTTTTTTCTGTACGCCAAGAGACGCATCCCTGTGTATGTCTGATGTTAGATGTCTGTGTAGATTCTCAATCATCCAGGTCATAATTATCTAAGGTGGTTTGCTTTGTCAACTGGACTTTTTTTTCTTCTCTTTTGAAGACGTTTCGCCTTCTATCCATAAGGCTTCTTCAGTTCTGAACTCGCTGGGGACAGAGCTTGAAAATATAGCCCTTGTGGACCATAAAGCCCTTGTGCTAATGATCTGGGTGGTCACCTGAGAGTCGTTGGCAGGGTCGTTCAACCTAGTTTCAGTTGGTGTGTCTCCCCTTTGTCTGCTGGCTCACATGGTGGTGAGTAACCAGGTCTCCTAAAATGGTGTGAACGTTTGGTTTGTTGTCGGAAGGAGTGGAGTACTGCATTGTATGTGGGTAATAGGAAGTGCCATAGCCCAGCATCTCTGTTTAATGATGGTTTTTCAGTACCCATACTTGGCTGTCCTCAAAGGAGTGCCCGCTCTCCTTTAGGTGTAAGTGGACTGCTGAGTCCTAACCTGAAGAGGTGGCACACAGTAGTAGCCACTGGTTCTCCACGGTCTGGCTCATGCTTTATTGTGTTTCTGATCAGACATGAAAGTGGGTAGACAAATATTACAGACCAACGTTGCAATTTTCAGTTCAAAATTGCTTGAAACTTAAACAAAGAATATTCAGAATGTATTCTGGAAAGTTTTACTCTTATAATTTACCAACAGCAAATGTGCACCTTGCTCCTTCTCACGACAGCTGGCGTGAAACACAAGCCTATATGTCACTGCAATTGACATGTGCAGTACAGCAATGATCCGCCAGATGGCAACCGCACCACATTAATAAGAATATGTCAGGCTGGCGTTTCCTGGACACGCCAGGAGATGTTGCAATTACTGTTGCGGTCTCTCGGTATGTCTCTGAGTTAAAGTTTGCTGCTATATAGCATTTGTCCAACAGAGCATCCATCCATCCATCCATCTTCTACCGCTTATCCGGGGTCGGGTCGCGGGGGCAGCAGCCTAAGAAGAGAAGCCCAGACTTCCCTCTCCCCAGCTACCTCTTCCAGCTCATCCGGAGGGATCCCCAGGCGTTCCCAGGCCAGTCGAGAGACATAGTCTCTCCAACGTGTCCTGTCCCGTGTACCCGTGATCTTGTTCTTTCGGTCATTACCCAAAGCTCATTACCATAGAGCAGGAGAGCTCAGAACCTGGGTTCAGGATGGCCGAGGGGTCTAAGGCGCTGCGTTCAGGTCGCAGTCTCCTCTGGAGGCGTGGGTTCGAATCCCACTTCTGACAGTTTAGTAGCTGTTGCAAGAAAAAAAGCCTCTATGAAAATTTCACAATAATATCACGTATCCACTGGTTAATTGCTGCCTTTTAAATAATTCAGAAAGTCGAACAGCAAGAGGCCAGTCGAGAGACATAGTCTCTCCAACGTGTCCTGGGTCTTCCCGGGGGTCTCCTACCAGAGGGACATGCCCTGAAGACCTCACCAGGGAGGCGTCCAGGGGTCATCCTAACTAGATGCCCAAGCCACCTCATCTGGCTCCTCTCAACGCGGAGGAGCAGCAGGTCTACTCCGAGTTCCTCCCAGATGGCAGAGCTTCTCACCCTATCTCTAAGGGAGAGCCCAGCCACCCTACGGAGGAAGCTCATTTCGGCCCGTGTACCCGTGATCTTGTTCTTTCGGTCATTACCCAAAGCTCATGACCATAGAGCAGGAGAGCTCAAAATCTGGGTTCCATGTCAGGATGGCCGAGCGGTCTAAGGCGCTGCGTTCAGGTCGCAGTCTCCTCTGGAGGCGTGGGTTCGAATCCCACTTCTGACATTTTAGTAGCTGTTGCAAGAAAAAAAGCCTCTATGAAAATTTCACAATAATATCACGTATCCACTGGTTAATTGCTGCCTTTTAAAGTCGAACAGCAAGAACAAATACATCAAATACAAATAAAAGAAGGAAGTATAGAAAGCCTGAAGTTTCATCCAAGTGGAAAAAGAAAAACAGCAAATTCTTTGCAATTCCTCAGTGTCAAATTTCATTTTCACTTTCTATGTTGCTGCCATATTTGCAAGGGCATATCTTTTCAAAACAAGAAAACAGAGAAGACAGACATGAATCGGACACTGTTTAAATGTTAAAATCTGCAAAGCAGACAGCTCACAGCTGGAGAATCATTCAAATGAAACATTTTCCACTCCAGGTAAGTGCTTCTGCTGCTGGTGGTGGTGGTTGTTGGGGGACTCAAAATAAAAGTAACATGGTGAGCAACAAACATGGTGGAGCAGCCAAGGTAGAATTGGAGGTTGTTCCTCCAGAGTTTTGGAGGTGAGTAGGCTCCACCTTGCAGTAGAAACATGACGCTGCGAGAAGGCGAGGTGGATGGTCACTGTAACCAGATCAGACCTGTTACCTTCCTGTTTATACCAGCCTGCCAGATTTGGAATAATCTGGTGTGAAGGGAGAAGTTGCCAAACAAACTGTGGGGAGAAGATCGATAAAAATGTTTTATATCTTCAATAATAATTGGTTTCAAAGTTGATAACTTACACTGGGCTAAACAAAAACTGTTTTGCAAAATTAGCTTTTTAAAATGAAGAATACTACATGAGTTATAATAATTCATGGTGAATTTGAAAAGCTTAAATCCAGAACATTCTTGTCCAAACAAATGGAGGAAGCCAATGCAGACTTTCTGAAAGAAATGTGGCTGGAATGAACCTATAAAGTGAAGATGATAAAAAAAACCATGAGCCCGTCCCATTATGAGCCAGGTTCAACAGCACTCCTTCTTAAACGGACATTGCAACAATAATTAATGAAGGTCTAAATTATTATTTTTTTTAAAACAAAACCTTACAACCCTGTAACATCAACAAATCCCAAAACAAATGTCAGAAAACACTCCCAGAACTGTGGAAAAGCCATAATATGACTTACGACGTGGCAAACAACATCTGTGCTGCCTCAGCTTCCTCAACACCCAGAGGGTTTGATTAAGTGAACGGTAGAGCTGCTAAATGCTGTTAAATCATGTTCCAAAGTTACGGGCAAGAGGAGGCTGCAGGGCCACCTGAAAGCACACATTTCCTTCTGGAGAGTCTCCCAGATGTGATACAAGCAAAAAAGCCATTGTGGCTTTCACACAGCAGAACTCACAGAGAGAAAGTGCTGAATATTATTTGGCCTTCAGGGTGGACAGTGTCAAAAAATTCAACTAATCCAAATCCATGCTTGCTTTCAGATGGGAAATCACTTGCAGTGAAATGAAAGCTGTGGCCAGTGCAGCTGGAAAGTTTCAAAGTTGCATTTTCTGCCCAAATAAAAGCTCCTGCGGCATCTGAATGTGCAGCGGAGCGTGTGGATTTGTCTCATGCATTTGAGGAAACAAATCAGGATGTGAAATAAACCGTGGGAAGCAAACAAAGACATTTTCAGATGTGTGCTGCGCAAATCATTCATCTGCAAAGACACAACCTGTCTCCAGAGATTGAGAAGTACCACAACGTCCCTCTACTGTCCCCAATCGAAGGAGACATTTTTATGTATGTCTGGGACAAACCAGCACTTTTCTGCCCTCGACACTTGTCCATCAGGGGACAAAAGCTTCCAACAGAGAAAAAATTTAAACCACTTCAGCAAATAGTATTCTTTAGTTTTACTCTAAATTAATCTTAAGAGAACTTCTAATGACAGAAGTTAGAGGAATAGCTTCATCAGGATTGATACTAGCTTCTACTTCTGGGTTAATGTCTACACTGCTGCAGCAGAACCTACAATTAAAACATGTTGTACAGAATGTTGGTAGTTGAACACAACCTGCCAAACCTCTCTGTCTTTGCAATTCAGTGAATCATTAGAAGAATCTACACACCTCATTGGACATACGCAGAGTCAAGGCAGGTACCAACACTAACCTGACATGGTTGAATAAATGTCTTTCTGAAGAGCTGTCATTACTGTCATTATTTTCTTTTAATAAAATTGTTCAGCAGAGAATGATCAGCAACATTGGACGTCAATACCAACAGATAAATCAGACAATTATGTGACATCCTGCATCTTATAATGTCCTCATGTAAATGAAACCTAATTGATTACAGAGGGAAGGGAAATGACTCATAATATGTCGAGACCTCAGAGTATTCAGAGATCACAAAGGCCTATTTAAAAGCCTCCAAATACATCATCCTTCTGGATAGAAGGCGAAACGTCTTCAAACAGAAGAAAAGCAGTCCAGTTGACACAGAATTCTACCTTGGGTTCCTTCTGTCCAACATTTCCGCAGTTTGTGGGGCGGTTGTCAGGGGACCCTGATTAGCTGAAACATCCAGATAAAATAGACTACCTGCATTTATAGACAGTGTTGTAATTTTCAGAGCAAAAATATTGCTTAAAATGCAAACAAAAAATAAAGAATATATTTTCGCGATGCCTTTATTGTTGTGGTTTCCACCTATTCTTATCTTTTGGCAGGGATTCTTTACCAGAACTGCTCTATAAAAAAAGAATCTACGCAGACATCTTACATCAGAGATAGCGACGGATAAGTCTCTTGGCGTACACAAATAATAATAATAATAATAATAATAATAATAATGTCAGAAGTGGGATTCGAACCCACGCCTCCAGAGGAGACTGCGACCTGAACGCAGCGCCTTAGACCGCTCGGCCATCCTGACTTTCTCGTTCTGCTACTTCCCTCTGGTGGCTAACATCTGTACTACACTAGGAAGTGTTCACAACAGCAAACATCAAGAGTAAAACATTCTGAATCTTCTTTTTTGGCATATCATAACTAAAATTATCTTTACATTTCTGGTATATCAAAAACGATGTCAGAAGTGGGATTCGAACACTTCCGTGTGCAGTACAGCATTGATCCACTAGAGAGCAATCACGCAACGCTTGTGGTTCAGTGCAACACTGCCCACAGAAGTGTGACATGCGTTGCAGCGCGTTTAACGTCAGCTGTAGCTGAAAACCACAACAGTCAAACTATCCAGAATACATTTGAATACTCTGAAAATTAGAGGAAAAAAGGCACCTCTTCCTTGTATTTCAAGTGCAAATGCGAAAACTCAGTTTTTCATGCAAACTTGATAAAAATAGTATAAGTGATCATTCAGCATCAACATTCAACAGACCATGACCTGAATGCCTAACGGTATTTGATTCATTAAAAAAAATATTATTTCATTCTCGAACATTGGTCAGTGCTTTCTACCTAACCTGAAACATATGATCTAGTCCAGTCAGCAGTATCATAAAATGTCTTCAAACATTACATTAGTGACAGCAGCATGCATGCACATCTTCCCTGTATTTCCAAAGAAAATGCAAAAGCTAGTCTATCCCTCCTGTTATGTTGTGACTTCAAGTCAGCTTTTGAGCTGGTCATGAATTCAGAAAATAATTCTGAAAATGAGAAATCCAACCCAAAATTAAGAGGCTATATTAAACGTGTGGTTGCATGTAACAAATGTTCCAATGTCCGCACAGCTGAAATCTTTATTTATGGTAAAGAATCACTGCTAAAATATAAGAAACTGAGCAGGTTAACAAATTTTAAAGCTAAACAGAGTGCTGCTGATCTTTGATCTCCTCGGAATTGTGTTCTTAGTCTTCAGGCATAGTCCAAAAGCTAATGTCAGAGGTGGGATTCGAACCCATGACCCCAGGGGAGACTGCGACCTGAACACAGGCAATCGAAAGGCAATTGCAAAAATATTTTCAATATTTTTTGTTTACATTTGTGATTGCCCTCTGGTGGATCAGCGCTGTACTACACACAGGAGTGTGACACGCAAAACGTATTTACATTTTAAGAGTAAATGAGTGACATGAGTGACAGCAAAATGCAATCACTTCTTCGCTGTATTTAATTTAAAAAAAACGAATCTAGTCTATTATGTCCGCCCTCTCCTTGCTGTAAACCACAATATTGTGACTCTCTGTTAACAGGTCGCCAAAACAATAATGCCAGAAGTGGGATTCGAACCCAGGCCTCCAGGAGAGACTGCGTCCTGCATGATTTTGACAGCGTTTATACAGGATCAGCCAATCACCGCAGCGTCGAACTTCATACCTCAATATGATTGGTGGATCCTTCCCCTTCGGCTAAATTCCCCTCGTTGACCAATCACAGCGCCCAATTATTGAAAACCGGCAGGTTGATCCCGCCTCCTCGTTTTTTTTCGCTCATTAAATTGCGCACAACCGCTGTTCGTTCATTTCTTAGCAGAAAGCGGCAAATAAACAATATTGACATGGTGAGCGTTTAGCGACACACACGAAATGGCCGATGATATATATTATTTGGGAGAACTAGCGTTGTTTTCGACTTTGTCATGTCGTGTTATATGTTCGTGTTTCGCGAGTCTTCGCTAGCCGCTAGTTGCTAATACGTCGACGGGTTTTTGCAAAACTACAATAGAGTCATCCACCGGCTAAAGTGTGCGCTTGTGACATATTTGCGGTGTGGAGTATTAACTCCTTTATTACGTTGTTGTGGCCTGTACTCCCCCACCCCCACCCCCACTGCTGCTACTACAGTGGAGCGACATTTTGATGGGGTGGAAGTCTATTTCACACTTACTTTACTGACAACGCTGTAGTTTCGTTACTTTATTAGCAGTAATGGTTCAGTAACATTATAGTTTGTATAAATTATTATATACAGTAGAGTGAGAGGAAAAAAGCTGCAGCCCTCTTTCATTCCATAAAGTTAAATACATGACATGCTGCTGATCTGAGCGTCAAATGTTCACACACTCTCATGCAGATGCCGTCGGTGGGTTCAGGGCATGACCCCTAATGTCTGCTCATACGTTTATGTTGATGGCATGCATTTAAATAATGTCTGTGTATTTATGTCATCAAAGGCAGCAGCAAAGAAATCACACAAGGCGATGGGAGACGGAGAGTGGATGTCTCGCCTTGGTCAGTTTGCCAGCACTGGGGTCTGGCCTGCAAGGGAGGGCAACAGGCCAGCCCCCCGACAAAGAAAATGGTTTGATTTGTATAAAAAGGTAAGTAGCTTATTAAATTATACTATTAATACTGATAGAAATTGGGCCCTATATTAATTCCAAGGATTTATAATTTCTAGGTTGAATAAATGTGGTATAATGTAAATTTGTAATTACTAAAAAAGAGAAGCAATCATTTAAGATGTATGAAAAACCTTTTAAGCAAATTACTGTTGTTTTCAGATTGAGAAGTGCCCAAAGATGTCCCATGGACAAAGATCCTTGTTCGGGGACATGATAAATTGCATCTGTGGGTTCCACGTACAGAAGGTAACAGTGTGTGTGTGTGTGTGCGTGCGTGCGTGAGTTCGTTTCAGTTTAGTTTATTTGTAAAGTGCAGTTAATGCAATGAGTTAAGTAATGATGCTTCTGCTCCGTCATGAAGGGACAGCCAGCTGCAGCAGCTGTCTCTCAAGCTCCTGCTCCTGCTCCTGCTCCTGCCCCTGCCCCTGCTCCTGCTCCTGCTCCTGCTCCTGCTCCTGCTCCTGCTCCTGCTCCTGCTCCTGCCCTGCAGCAAAGCCCTGCAGGCAGCGATGTCCGAGGGACACCAGTGTTGACCCTGGCAATGGTATTTGGATAGTTATTCACATTTAAAAATTGACAATAATCAGATTGCAGAAAATCAGATTCAAATGTGAGTGTCTTCTTTTCCTTTTGTCTACAGACTCCACCAGCTCCTGTCCACAGTTCCCCGTCTTCTTCAGGAGTGTCTGCCACTGTGTCTGTAAGTAATAGATTTAATTTAATGTTGTGTAGAGCATGAGATGTGGTTATTAACAGTGTCGGCTGTATTGTCGTTTTGTTGATTTGGTTCTGTTTTGTCTTTTGTATAGACTGCTGCCTCCAGCCCTCTTGAGTCCACTCTTGGGACGCCAGCAGGAAATCAGCTGCCCCGTTTATGGTCAGAGACCTTGCCGGTTGAAGACCATAAATGGATTTCTAAGCGGCTTTTCCGAACTGGACCCAAGGGAAAGCTGGAGCTTCAGGACCACCTAAAGCTCTGGTACTTCCCACCTCAGCCCAGCGGGGTGTATAATCAGGCTCCAGGTCCAGACCGCTTTTTTGCCCATCCACTTCTTGTCTGGATGCCATACAAGTTGTGGAAGGTGAAGGTGGTCTGTCCCAACCAGGGCTGTGGGCTGCACCAACTAACTGGTGCGGGCCTGCATAAGAGGGCACGGCAGGTTCTGGATGTAGATCGGACCTACAACATGGTGGCAGAAACTTTAATCTGCAATAAATGTAGATCCTCCCATGTGTCATGGAGCCAGACTGTGCTCACACAACTGGACCTGGCACATCGGTCAGAATTTAGGGTCATCCTTACACGAAAGTGAGTATTTTCTTTCTCGCCATGTCTTACACACAAGTTTGTACAATATTCTTACTGATATGTTTTCTATCTATATCCAAGGTACGCTTGTGATATAAGGGTGATCCGGCTTCTGCGGGACAGAGGACTGGGCAACAGTCCGACTCGTCTCCTGAAGCAGCTGAGGGAGAACCACACAGAAGAGTGGCTGAACCGAGTGGCACGGTACACCACGGAGTGTGTGGACTTCCTCCAGCGGCCAGGACTGTTGCCCACGGTCTTCCCTGAGCCTCCACAACCTGCTGTGGTGCCTAGCTGTAAGTGGCTGCTGTCAGTTTACAGCCAGGACATCCTGACGAGGATGGAGGACATCCAGGCCCGGATCACATCCGTTTACGGATCCATTTTAAAAATGGATTCCACAAAAAAGGTTAATAAAAATATTTCTAAAAGTGTCTGCTGACATTAGATATATTATTATATAATTGCAATCATCACAGAGGTCCTATACATTTTATGTGTTTCAGATCACAAAGAAGTTGGCAGGGACAGCAAAGGGGACAGCACTCTGGCTGACTTCAGTTGGCAATGAGTATGGCCAGATACTCATGAGTGTGATGACCGCTCAGGAGGGAGCAGGCCTGGACCTGATGGCTGCAGGTCTAATGAGAAGATTCCAGGAGGCTGGTGTGGATCCCCCTGTGCTCCTCTATGTTGATTGTGGTTGCTGCGCCCAGTTGGGAGAGACAAAGCTGAGTGCCAGATTCAGTGGATGGCCAGAACTTGCCATCAGGCTGGATATCTGGCACTTTATGCGCCGACTCGCTGTGGGCTGCACAACCAATGCTCATCAGCTGTATCCGCTTTTTATGTCACGTCTATCGGCGTGCATATTTGAGTGGGATGCTGCTGATTTAGCTCGGTTGTGTGAAGCTAAAGAGCAGCAGTTCAGGGCGCAGGGCTCGTCTGTCCCTACTGGCGACATCCACAAGCATCTGTCGAGGGAGGAGCTGACTCTGCATTGCCGGAGAAGGACACGTGGGGAGGAGACCACCGTCCAGCTGGTGGAGGAGCTGCTACATACCTTGATGGGAAGCAGAGGCAATGACTCCCTTGGAGTTCCCCTGCTTGACAGCGAGAGGATGGAGCACATCTGGAGGGTCCAGAAGAAGCACGTAAAGTGCATCCAGGATCTGCCAGGTGTTGCTCTGTACATCAAGACAGGGGAGCTCTCAAAGGGAGGAGTGATTCTCCCCATTTATAGATGTGCAAGGGGCTCGACATCTCTGGAGTCTTTTCACCGCCACCACCTGAACCGGTTCATTCCAGGTGTGTGTCTGAGAGACTCGTGTGTTGTGTAATCTAAACCAATCCAATAACATTTTCATCATTTTAATTTTTTTACCATGCATTTCCAGGGACCTCTGCCAACAGTGTAAATTTTCAAATTTACCTGTTGGAAGGGCTGCACAGGTGGAACCAGGACCATGATGCTGCAGCCCTCTCCTCTGGGTCATCTGCTCTCCGCAGTTACTCTGGTGACCTGCTTCACTGTGTGAACAGCAATTACCAGAGGCTGTTCAGCAGGAAGTTGGTACCGGAGTTCTGCCCACCCTCCCGTTACACCGGTAAGCACACGTGAGCTCATGAGTGATGTCACTAAATATTCAAATATTTTATTAATTTTTCTGACGGTGTATGAATCATTGTTCTTTCAGGAGAGCTCATCGGGATGCAGTATCTCTTCAGGCAGACTGGCCAGGCACTGCAAGATATGCACCCCGATTCAGAGGAGACGGCTCAGCTTATTGAAGAGCATGATGTGGTGGACAGCGTGGAGGAAGAGGAGGGTTTCTCTGACCTCCCACAAGATCCGACAGTAGTCGAGGTCCTTGTGCCCTCTATACCTCCTACTGCCACTGTGGCCACATCAGTTGTCTCGTCCCCGGCACCCTGGACACCCACCATCACAGCACCCAGGTCATCAGTGGCTGCCAACCCATCTGTGCTGCATACCAGCGCTCCAGCTACTACATCTGTAGCTGCAGCTGAAGATGTGGTAGGTGACAGAATGCTATTTAGAATGTATGAGTATAGCTCTGTACAATTTTTAAAAACATTCCGTTTATACAGTCACGTAACTTATTGTCAATGTTCAGTGTCAGTGAAGGCTTTATATTCTTATCTAAAATGTTTAATCATTTGCACAGGTTGTTGATGACAATGCACCAAGAGCAAAAAGGAAGCTCTTTGTTATAGCACCAGCACCTGCACCTGCACCAGCACCAGTACCTTTTGTGGTACCTCAGCTTTTGCCACCAGCTGGGGTGCTTCAATGGGTTCTTCCGGTGACCTTTATGCAGGGTCGTCCCCTCGTCACCCCAGGTTCTGCCACTCTTCCATCATCAAAGAGGCCGTATAACCGTACGGTCAGTGGAAATAAATGCAAAAGATGTGGGGAGTTCCGCAACGCTGAAACCGGCCACAGCCAGTACCGGGGCAAAGTGTTCTGTCCGAGTACAGAACACTTGTCAAAGGAGCAGTGGCTGGAAGAAATGAAAAAAACGTCAAAATAAATTGTACATAGTCATCTGGGAATGATTTTTGTTGTAAATAGTTGAATATTTTTATACAAAAATTGTTTTTCTGTTAATATATATTGGTTTGTTAATCTTTTTTACAAAAGTATTTCAATTTTCCCATTTTCTGGAGGGAAATAAAACTCTTTGACAATCAGAAGTGGGTTTTTTTTTTTTGACAGTATGCTGATGTTTCCAAGGTCACCGGTTCAAATCCCTCCCGCGTTTGTCAAAAAAAACTAAAACAAAGATTAAAAATACATATTTCTCATCAGACAGCCAGGAATATATAATTATGGGCACAAAAGCCCCCCTTCTCTCTTCTCCTGTTTTTCCTTCTTCCCCATCTTTGACGGTGCGACATGCGTGATTTTGACAGCATTTAGATGGGATCAGCCAATCACCGCAGCTCGGAATTTCATACCTCAATATGATTGGTGGATTCTTCCCCCTTCGTCTAAATTCCCCTCGCTGACCAATCACAGCGCTCAATCTTTGACATCCGGCAGGTTGATCCCGCCTCCTCGTTTTTTTTCGCTCATTAAATTGCGCGCAACCGCTCTCACGCTACTGTATATAACAACTTATACATACTATAATGTTACTGAACCATTACTGCTAATAAAGTAACGAAACTACAGCGTTGTCAGTAAAGTAAGTGTGAAATAGACTTCCACCCCCCCCATCAAAATGTCGCTCCACTGTGTTGCATCATACACGGAGACTGGGGGCACTAGAAAGGGAGGAGTGGTATTACATTTCACTGTGCCAGCGGTTCCACGTCTCTGGAATCGTTTCACTGCTATTTGGATTGATTCATTCCAGGTTTGTGCTAAATGTTTTTGTTACCAATGATAAAAGAATTTGTTGGCCTATGGGCCGCAGTGATTTTGGGTTCTAACCATTACCTTATAGTGTTCTCTGTGTAAAACTCTTTTTTTTCTCATTTATCAGTAATCTCTTACACTTTTCTTACTATTTATGTATATACTGTATATATGTCTTATTTTATTTTATTTATCTTATTCTAGTGTTGTCTTCTTTATGTTGAATGTCGCAGCGTCACACCAAGACAAATTCCTAGCTTGTGTAATACTGTGTATTACATGAACAATGGCAATAAATCTGATTCAATTCAATTCCTTTACTTGTTTTTCAAGGGAACAGTGCAAACCTGAACTACCACATCTACCTTTGGAAGGACTCAGTCCCTGGAATCAAGACCGGGCCGCTGCTGCTGTCACAGCTGAACCTTCAACTTTGCACACGTACACAGGGGAGTTGGTTCATTGTGTGAACAGCAACTACGAGAAGGTGTTTGGCAGTAAACCTTTTCCAGGGTTTTCACCACCTGCAAAATATACAGGTAGTGTCGAATGTACCTGTGTGCATTGTTTTTATTTGAGTTTAGGATGGTTCTGTTCAAAATTTCCTGATGTAATATTTTCTCAGGGGAACCCATTGGGGTGCAGTACTTGCTGAGGCAGAATAATTAACCTCTACAAGACATGCACCCCAATTCTGAGGAGACATCCCAGTTGCTGGGGGAGTTGGATGTTGAGGAGCCAAAAGATGCAGATGAGGGATTTTTTTTTTTTTGGGAGACGGGAAGCTACACTTGCCGATCTAATGGTTTCAGATCCCATCACAGAAATCCCCCCTCCTTCAGCTGTCCTTTGTCCTTCAGCCGTGCCTCCTCCACATTTTATTTTCCAGGCTGTAAACAACCACAGCATTCCTGGAATGGACCGTGTAGATGAACTGGCTGAATACTTGGTGGCGCTACGTGAGCAGGCAGGATTGGATTGACCCTGAACAATGAACATGTTAGCACCATTCTGGGTTTGTGGCAGAGTCTTGACAAATTTGGCAAAGACAGGATTGTTTATGCTGCAAGACATCAGGACCGGTTGCTAACTGGATGCTTCAGGTCTCCTAGAAAGAAGGCTGTGTTCACTCCTGGAGTCCAAAGCACAAAATGGTGTGTTCTTGGCTGAAGTGGTTCACCAGCTCAGTGGCCAAACTGTTGTCGCCTGATTGAAATGTCAGGCGAACATTTGTCCGTGGAAACATCAGCATACTGTAAAAAAAAACAACACTTTTGATTGTCAAGGAGTTTTCTTTCCCTCCAGAAAATGGGAAAATAGAAATACTATTGTAAAAAAATTACCAAAAAAATTCTTGCATAAAAATATTCAACTATTTACATCATTCCCAACTGACTATTTACAAATTATTGACTTTTTTTTTTTCACGTCTTCCAGCCACTGCTCTTTTGACAAGTGTTCTGTACTGGGACAGAACACTTTGCCCCGGTACTGGGTGTGGCCAGTTTCAGCGTTGCGGAACTCCCCACATCTTTTGCATTTATTTCCGCTGTCTGTACGCTTATACGGCCTCTTTGATGGAAGAATGGTGGCAGAACCTGGGGTGATGAGGGGACCCTGCATAAAGGTCACCGGTACAACCAATTGAAGCACCCCAGCTGGTGGCAAAAGCTGAGGTACCACAAAAGGTACTGGTGCTGGTGCGGGTGCTGGGGCTATAGCAAAGAGCTTCCTTTTTGCTCTTTGCTGTGCCTGGCCTGCCATACTGACAGGCAGCTGGTACTGGAGCTCCTCCCGTGCTTGCATGGGCTCTGCAGGAAGCACTCTTGCCTCCTGAAGAGGCTGTGTGGACACTGGGAGGGCTGTAGGCAGGACAGCGCCCTGCAGCCTCATGGAGAGCTTCAGTCCTTTTTGCCTCCGGTTGTGCCACTGGATGAGGGTGTTCTGGTTCACCTCAACCAGTTGAATGTCTGTATCCTGCATCACAAGCGCATTGCCAGTGACAAGCTGTCTGATTCGATGGTAGTCCCTCAGAATTATAGACCACCTCGAATCAGTCTTCTTGCCACGTTTCAAGGGGCTTGGATGCAGGTTGCACAACCTTATGAAAATGTTCTCAACCAGCCGGCAGCAGTCAGGCCACTGGGCAGGAACGCTACTTGCCCCCAGCGTACAGCGAGTGGTGCTCTCCACACCAGGGGTTGTTGAGGGCTTCTTAGGTGTTCTAAATCGGCCTCTCAACAGTCTGCCCTGGTGCCGTGCAGCATAAACCACCTGCTGTTTGTCATAGTCCTGCAGGTTCTGCCACAGGGAGATGATGCTGTCGGTCTGCTGCTGGTTTAAAAAGAGGGCTGTCTGCTCCCGAAGCTCCACCAGGTACTCGCCAAGGCTGTCCACGTGCTGGTACCCAGGCCTGTTTTTGTCATCAACAACCTGTGCAAATGATAAAACATTTTAGATAAGAATATAAAGCCTTCACTGACACTGAACATTGACAATATGTGACTGTATAAACGTAATGTTTTTAAAAATTGTACAGCGCTATACTCATACATTCTAAAAAGCATTCTGTCACCTACCACATCTTCAGCTGCAGCTACAGATGTAGTAGCTGGAGCGCTGGTATGCAGCACAGATGGGTTGGCAGCCACTGATGACCTGGGTGCTGTGGCGCTTGGAGCTGCCGGTGTGGAAGGCTTGGGAGCTGTGATGGTGGGTGTCCAGGGTGCCGGGGACGAGACAACTGATGTGGCCACAGTGGCAGTAGGAGGTATAGAGGGCTCAAGGACCTCGACTACTGTCGGATCTTGTGGGAGGTCAGAGAAACCCTCCTCTTCCTCCACGCTGTCCACCACATCATGCTCTTCAATAAGCTGAGCCATCTCCTCTGAATCGGGGTGCATATCTTGCAGTGCCTGGCCAGTCTGCCTGAAGAGATACTGCATCCCGATGAGCTCTCCTGAAATAACAATGATTCATACACCGTCAGAAAAATTAATAAAATATTTGAATATTTAGTGACATCACTCATGAGCTCACGTGTGCTTACCGGTGTAACGGGAGGGTGGGCAGAACTCCGGTACCAACTTCCTGCTGAACAGCCTCTGGTAATTGCTGTTCACACAGTGAAGCAGGTCACCAGAGTAACTGCGGAGAGCAGATGACCCAGAGGAGAGGGCTGCAGCATCATGGTCCTGGTTCCACCTGTGCAGCCCTTCCAACAGGTAAATTTGAAAATTTACACTGTTGGCAGAGGTCCCTGGAAATGCATGGTAAAAAAATTAAAATGATGAAAATGTTATTGGATTGGTTTAGATTACACAACACACGAGTCTCTCAGACACACACCTGGAATGAACCGGTTCAGGTGGTGGCGGTGAAAAGACTCCAGAGATGTCGAGCCCCTTGCACATCTATAAATGGGGAGAATCACTCCTCCCTTTGAGAGCTCCCCTGTCTTGATGTACAGAGCAACACCTGGCAGATCCTGGATGCACTTTACGTGCTTCTTCTGGACCCTCCAGATGTGCTCCATCCTCTCGCTGTCAAGCAGGGGAACTCCAAGGGAGTCATTGCCTCTGCTTCCCATCAAGGTATGTAGCAGCTCCTCCACCAGCTGGACGGTGGTCTCCTCCCCACGTGTCCTTCTCCGGCAATGCAGAGTCAGCTCCTCCCTCGACAGATGCTTGTGGATGTCGCCAGTAGGGACAGACGAGCCCTGCGCCCTGAACTGCTGCTCTTTAGCTTCACACAACCGAGCTAAATCAGCAGCATCCCACTCAAATATGCACGCCGATAGACGTGACATAAAAAGTGGATACAGCTGATGAGCATTGGTTGTGCAGCCCACAGCGAGTCGGTGCATAAAGTGCCAGATATCCAGCCTGATGGCAAGTTCTGGCCATCCACTGAATCTGGCACTCATCTTTGTCTCTCCCAACTGGGCGCAGCAACCACAATCAACATAGAGGAGCACAGGGGGATCCACACCAGCCTCCTGGAATCTTCTCATTAGACCTGCAGCCATCAGGTCCAGGCCTGCTCCCTCCTGAGCGGTCATCACACTCATGAGTATCTGGCCATACTCATTGCCAACTGAAGTCAGCCAGAGTGCTGTCCCCTCTGCTGTCCCTGCCAACTTCTTTGTGATCTGAAACACATAAAATGTATAGGACCTCTGTGATGATGACTGAGAAAAATGGCGTGCTAATTGCAATTATATAATAATATATCTAATGTCAGCAGACACTTTTAGAAATATTTTTATTAACCTTTTTTGTGGAATCCATTTTTAAAATGGATCCGTAAACGGATGTGAGCCGGGCCTGGATGTCCTCCATCCTCGTCAGGATGTCCTGGCTGTAAACTGACAGCAGCCACTTACAGCTAGGCACCACAGCAGGTTGTGGAGGCTCAGGGAAGACCGTGGGCAACAGTCCTGGCCGCTGGAGGAAGTCCACACACTCCGTGGTGTACCGTGCCACTCGGTTCAGCCACTCTTCTGTGTGGTTCTCCCTCAGCTGCTTCAGGAGACGAGTCGGACTGTTGCCCAGTCCTCTGTCCCGCAGAAGCCGGATCACCCTTATATCACAAGCGTACCTTGGATATAGATAGAAAACATATCAGTAAGAATATTGTACAAACTTGTGTGTAAGACATGGCGAGAAAGAAAATACTCACTTTCGTGTAAGGATGACCCTAAATTCTGACCGATGTGCCAGGTCCAGTTGTGTGAGCACAGTCTGGCTCCATGACACATGGGAGGATCTACATTTATTGCAGATTAAAGTTTCTGCCACCATGTTGTAGGTCCGATCTACATCCAGAACCTGCCGTGCCCTCTTATGCAGGCCCGCACCAGTTAGTTGGTGCAGCCCACAGCCCTGGTTGGGACAGACCACCTTCACCTTCCACAACTTGTATGGCATCCAGACAAGAAGTGGATGGGCAAAAAAGCGGTCTGGACCTGGAGCCTGATTATACACCCCGCTGGGCTGAGGTGGGAAGTACCAGAGCTTTAGGTGGTCCTGAAGCTCCAGCTTTCCCTTGGGTCCAGTTCGGAAAAGCCGCTTAGAAATCCATTTATGGTCTTCAACCGGCAAGGTCTCTGACCATAAACGGGGCAGCTGATTTCCTGCTGGCGTCCCAAGAGTGGACTCAAGAGGGCTGGAGGCAGCAGTCTATACAAAAGACAAAACAGAACCAAATCAACAAAACGACAATACAGCCGACACTGTTAATAACCACATCTCATGCTCTACACAACATTAAATTAAATCTAGTATTACTTACAGACACAGTGGCAGACACTCCTGAAGAAGACGGGGAACTGTGGACAGGAGCTGGTGGAGTCTGTAGACAAAAGGAAAAGAAGACACTCACATTTGAGGCAATCTGATTTTTGATAATTTTTAAATGTGAATAACTATCCAAATACCATTGCCAGGGTCAAGACTGGGGTCCCTCGGACATCGCTGCCTGCAGGGCTTTGCTGCAGGGCAGGAGCAGGAGCTTGAGAGACAGCTGCTGCAGCTGGCTGTCCCTTCATGACGGAGCAGAAGCATCATTACTTAACTCATTGCATTAACTGCACTTTACAAATAAACTAAACTGAAACGAACTCACACACACACACACACACACACACACACACACTGTTACCTTCTGTACGTGGAACCCACAGATGCAATTTATCATGTCCCCGAACAAGGATCTTTGTCCATGGGACATCTTTGGGCACTTCTCAATCTGAAAACAACAGTAATTTGCTTAAAAGGTTTTTCATACATCTTAAAAGATTGCTTCTCTTTTTTAGTAATTACAAATTTACATTATACCACATTTATTCAACCTAGAAATTATAAATCCTTGGAATTAATATAGGGCCCAATTTCTATCAGTATTAATAGTATAATTTAATAAGCTACTTACCTTTTTATACAAATCAAACCATTTTCTTTGTCGGGGGGCTGGCCTGTTGCCCTCCCTTGCAGGCCAGACCCCAGTGCTGGCAAACTGACCAAGGCGAGACATCCACTCTCCGTCTCCCATCGCCTTGTGTGATTTCTTTGCTGCTGCCTTTGATGACATAAATACACAGACATTATTTAAATGCATGCCATCAACATAAACGTATGAGCAGACATTAGGGGTCATGCCCTGAACCCACCGACGGCATCTGCATGAGAGTGTGTGAACATTTGACGCTCAGATCAGCAGCATGTCATGTATTTAACTTTATGGAATGAAAGAGGGCTGCAGCTTTTTTCCTCTCACTCTACTGTATATAATAATTTATACATACTATAATGTTACTGAACCATTACTGCTAATAAAGTAACGAAACTACAGCGTTGTCAGTAAAGTAAGTGTGAAATAGACTTCCACTCCCTCCCCCATCAAAATGTCGCTCCACTGTAGTAGCAGCAGTGGGGGTGGGGGTGTACAGGCCACAACAACGTAATAAAGGAGTTAATACTCGACACTGCTAAAATCTCACAAGCGCACACTTTAGCCGGTGGATGACTCTATTGTAGTTTTGCAAAAACCCGTCGACGTATTAGCAACTAGCGGCTAGCGAAGACTCGCTAAACACGAACATATAACATGACAAAATCGAAAACAACGCTAGTTCTCCCGAATGATATAATCATCCATTTCGTGTGTGTCGCTAAACACTCACCATGTCAATATTGTTTATTTGCCGCTTTCTACGAAGATATGAACGAACAGCGGTTGTGCGCAATTTAATGAGCGAAAAAAAAACGAGGAGGCGGGATCAACCTGCCGGTTTTCAAAAATTGGGCGCTGTGATTGGTCAACGAGGGGAATTTAACCGAAGGGGAAGGATCCACCAATCATATTGAGGTATGAAATTCGCAGCTGCGGTGATTGGCTGATCTCGTTTAAAAGCTCTCAAAATTACGCAGGTCGCAGTCTCCCCTGGAGGCGTGCGTTCGAATACCACTTCTGACATTAGCTTTTGGACTATGCCAGAAGACTAACAACGCAATTCCCATTCACGTCAAGAGAAAATATGAGATCAGCGCTCTGTTTAATTTTAATATTATATAATATAGTATTTTGGCAGTAATTTCTTACCAGAACTGCTATATAAATAAAGATTTCTGCTGTGCGGACATTCAGACATTTTTACAGGCAACCACACGTTTAGGCGTGGGTTTGAATCCCACTTCTGACATTCCTACTGTAATTGTAATATCCCACTTACTGTTGCAAGAAAAAAAGCCTCTATGAAAATTTAACAATAATATTTCGTATCCACTGGTTAATTGCTGCCTTTTAAATAATTCAGTAAGTCAAACAGCAAGAACAAATACATCAAATACAAATAAAAGAAGGAAGTATACAAAGCCTGAAGTTTGGAGAAGTGGAAAAAGAAAAACACACTTGCAATTCCTTAGTGTTAAATTTCATTTCATTTTCACTTTCTATGTTGCTGCCATATTTGGGGGCAGCAGCCTAAGAAGAGAAGCCCAGACTTCCCTCTCCCCAGCTACCTCTTCCAGCTCATCCGGAGGGATCCCCAGGCGTTCCCAGGCCAGTCGAGAGACATAGTCTCACCAACGTGTCCTGGGTCTTCCCGGGGGTCTCCTACCGGAGGGACATGCCCTGAAGACCTCACCAGGGAGGCGTCCAGGGGGCATCCTAACTAGATGCCCAAGCCACCTCATCTGGCTCCTCTCAACGCGGAGGAGCAGCAGGTCTACTCCGAGTTCCTCCCAGATGGCAGAGCTTCTCACCCTATCTCTAAGGGAGAGCCCAGCCACCCTACGGAGGAAGCTCATTTCAGCCCATGTACCCGTGATCTTGTTCATTACCCAAAGCTCATTACCATAGAGCAGGAGAGCTCAGAACCTGGGTTCCATGTCAGGATGGCCGAGCGGTCTAAGGCGCTGCGTTCAGGTCGCAGTCTCCTCTGGAGGCGTGGGTTCGAATCCCACTTCTGACATTTTAGTAGCTGTTGCAAGAAAAAAAGCCTGTATGAAAATTTCACAATAATATCGCGTATCCACTGGTTAATTGCTGCCTTTTAAATAATTCAGAAAGTCGAACAGCAAGAACAAATACATCAAATACAAATAAAAGAAGGAAGTATACAAAGCCTGAAGTTTCATCCAAGTGGAAAAAGAAAAACAGCAAATTTTTTGCTATTCCTCAGTGTCAAATTTCATTTTCACTTTCTATGTTGCTGCCATATTTGCAAGGGCATATCTTTTCAAAACAAGAAAACAGAGAAGACAGACATGAACCGGACACTGTTTAAATGTTAAAATCTGCAAAGCAGACAGCTCACAGCTGGAGAATCATTCAAATGAAACATTTTCCACTCCAGTTAAGTGCTTCTGCTGCTGCTGGTGGTGGTGGTTGTTGGGGGACTCAAAATAAAAGTAACATGGTGAGCAACATGTGGATTCTACTAAAGCCCAAACATGGTGGAGCAGCCAAGGTAGAATTGGAGGTTGTTCCTCCAGAGTTTTGGAGGTGAGTAGGCTCCACCTTGCAGTAGAAACATGACGCTGCGAGAAGGCGAGGTGGATGGTCACTGTAACCAGATCAGACCTGTTACCTTCCTGTTTATACCAGCCTGCATGTGCAAAGTGTTTTGGAATAATCTGGTGTGAAGGGAGAAGTTGCCAAACAAACTGTGGGGAGAAGATCGATAAAAATGTTTTATATCTTCAATAATAATTGGTCTCAAAAATTTGGATTTGATAACTTAAAAAGTTCTCAAAAGTTGATAACTTTTTTTTCTGTACGCCAAGAGACGCATCCCTGTGTATGTCTGATGTTAGATGTCTGTGTAGATTCTCAATCATCCAGGTCATAATTATCTAAGGTGGTTTGCTTTGTCAACTGGACTTTTTTTTCTTCTCTTTTGAAGACGTTTCGCCTTCTATCCATAAGGCTTCTTCAGTTCTGAACTCGCTGGGGACAGAGCTTAAAATATAGCCCTTGTGGACCATAAAGCCCTTGTGCTAATGATCTGGGTGGTCACCTGAGAGTCGTTGGCAGGGTCGTTCAACCTAGTTTCAGTTGGTGTGTCTCCCCTTTGTCTGCTGGCTCACATGGTGGTGAGTAACCAGGTCTCCTAAAATGGTGTGAACGTTTGGTTTGTTGTTGGAAGGAGTGGAGTACTGCATTGTATGTGGGTAATAGGAAGTGCCATAGCCCGGCATCTCTGTTTAATGATGGTTTTTCAGTACCCATACTTGGCTGTCCTTAAAGGAGTGCCCGCTCTCCTTTAGGTGTAAGTGGACTGCTGAGTCCTAACCTGAAGAGGTGGCACACAGTAGTAGCCACTGGTTCTCCACGGTCTGGCTCATGCTTTATTGTGTTTCTGATCAGACATGAAAGTGGGTAGACAAATATTACAGACCAACGTTGCAATTTTCAGTTCAAAATTGCTTGAAACTTAAACAAAGAATATTCAGAATGTATTCTGGAAAGTTTTACTCTTATAATTTACCAACAGCAAACGTGCACCTTGCTCCTTCTCACGACAGCTGGCGTGAAACACAAGCCTATATGTCGCTGCAATTGACATGTGCAGTACAGCAATGATCCGCCAGATGGCAACCGCACCACATTAATAAGAATATGTCAGGCTGGCGTTTCCTGGACACGCCAGGAGATGTTGCAATTACTGTTGCGGTCTCTCGGTATGTCTCTGAGTTAAAGTTTGCTGCTATATAGCATTTGTCCAACAGAGCATCCATCCATCTTCTACCGCTTATCCGGGGTCGGGTCGCGGGGGCAGCAGCCTAAGAAGAGAAGCCCAGACTTCCCTCTCCCCAGCTACCTCTTCCAGCTCATCCGGAGGGATCCCCAGGCGTTCCCAGGCCAGTCGAGAGACATAGTCTCTCCAACGTGTCCTGGGTCTTCCCGGGGGTCTCCTACCGGAGGGACATGCCCTGAAGACCTCACCAGGGAGGCGTCCAGGGGTCATCCTAACTAGATGCCCAAGCCACCTCATCTGGCTCCTCTCAACGCGGAGGAGCAGCAGGTCTACTCCGAGTTCCTCCCAGATGGCAGAGCTTCTCACCCTATCTCTAAGGGAGAGCCCAGCCACCCTACGGAGGAAGCTCATTTCGGCCCGTGTACCCGTGATCTTGTTCTTTCGGTCATTACCCAAAGCTCATTACCATAGAGCAGGAGAGCTCAGAACCTGGGTTCCATGTCAGGATGGCCGAGCGGTCTAAGGCGCTGCGTTCAGGTCGCAGTCTCCTCTGGAGGCGTGGGTTCAAATCCCACTTCTGACATTTTAGTAGCTGTTGCAAGAAAAAAAGCCTCTATGAAAATTTCACAATAATATCACGTATCCACTGGTTAATTGCTGCCTTTTAAAGTCGAACAGCAAGAACAAATACATCAAATACAAATAAAAGAAGGAAGTATACAAAGCCTGAAGTTTCATCCAAGTGGAAAAAGAAAAACAGCAAATTATTTGCAATTCCTCAGTGTCAAATTTCATTTTCACTTTCTATGTTGCTGCCATATTTGCAAGGGCATATCTTTTCAAAACAAGAAAACAGAGAAGACAGACATGAATCGGACACTGTTCAAATGTTAAAATCTGCAAAGCAGACAGCTCACAGCTGGAGAATCATTCAAATGGAACATTTTCCACTCCAGTTAAGTGCTTCTGCTGCTGCTGGTGGTGGTGGTTGTTGGGGGACTCAAAATAAAAGTAACATGGTGAGCAACATGTGGATTCTACTAAAGCCCAAACATGGTGGAGCAGCCAAGGTAGAATTGGAGGTTGTTCCTCCAGAGTTTTGGAGGTGAGTAGGCTCCACCTTGCAGTAGAAACATGACGCTGCGAGAAGGCGAGGTGGATGGTCACTGTAACCAGATCAGACCTGTTACCTTCCTGTTTATACCAGCCTGCATGTGCAAAGTGTTTTGGAATAATCTGGTGTGAAGGGAGAAGTTGCCAAACAAACTGTGGGGAGAAGATCGATAAAAATGTTTTATATCTTCAATAATAATTGGTTTCAAAGTTTTGGATTTTTCAAAAGTTGATAATTTACACTGGGCTAATCAAAAACTGTTTTGCAAAATTAGCTTTTTTAAATGAAGACTATCACATGAATTATAATAATTCATGGTGAATTTGAAAAGCTTAAATCCAGAACATTCTTGTCCAAACAAATGGAGGAAGCCAAAGCAGACTTTCTGAAAGAAATTTGGCTGGAATGAGCCTATAAAGTGCAGATGATAAAAAAAACCATGAGCCCGTCCCATTATGAGCCAGGTTCAACAGCACTCATTCTTAAACGGACATTGCAACAATAATTAATGAAGGTCTAAATTTTTTTATTTTTTTTAAAACAAAACCTAACAACCGTGTAACATCATCAAATCTCAAAACAAATGTCAGAAAACACTCCCAGAACTGTGGAAAAGCCCTAATATGACTTACGACGTGGCAAAAAACATCTGTGCTGCCTCAGCTTCCTCAACACCCAGAGGGTTTGATTAAGTGAACGGTAGAGCTGCTAAATGCTGTTAAATCATGTTCCAAAGTTACAGGCAAGAGGAGGCTGCAGGGCCACCTGAAAGCACACATTTCCTTCTGGAGAGTCTCCCAGATGTGATACAAGCAAAAAAGCCATTGTGGCTTTCACACTGCCCCACACTGAATTTAAAGAGAAAAAAATGGACCTGAAAAATGAAAACACATTCAAAAAAATGTGCAAAAACTCTCAAATGCATCATTTTGCTTTAAAAGGTCATGTATACTTTATTGTAAACTCTAAGTATCTACTTTGGTCCGACCAGAGTTAACAAGCAGCATTTGTTGACCTCAGTGTACTTTATGAGTTCACTCAAATTGTAGGGCACATTCACGACAACCGCTGAATGCAACTTTATCCCCACATGTGAGACATACATCAAGGCGTTTGGAGGCGTTCTGACAGTTATTGGGATGCCAGTACAAAGGCCAAAACGCCATGTAAACTCAAACGCTGACTGTCAACAAGGAAGGAAACACTGCCATAGAGGAGCTGTGTAAACAGTGTCACCCACATCTAAAGCCCGCTGTGTGGTGCAGTGCTGACTTAATATGCTGCCTGAGCTAAAAGCTAAATAAGGAGTTGAACTACAAAATCAAGGAGATACGCCTTGAACAACTTGACATGCAGATTTCAGGAGATGTATTAAAAAGAATAATACTATAGGACTGTGTCCATTCAGCCGTGACATGTTATTTTGGGGGATATTGTCAGGGAATATGACTCAGCAGCTACATTCCACCATATGGAGGTAAAGTGACCCGACGATGGGGAGTCCCAACCATGGGGCCCCTGTATTTTCAGGAAACAAGGCTAATTATCTTTCCTCTCGGTATGGGGAACAGATTGGAGCGCTGAGGTCATCGTCAAGCATTCTCTTGGGACAGAGGGAATGTTTGCCCATTGCATTTTTACATGGAGAGTACATTATGGGAAAACTCAACAATGTCTTTCAAATCATGATTGTCCAAAAACAAACCTGAGTGTTACCACCTCTCCATTCAGGAGTAGAGTCACATTGCTTTGCAGGATTATGCAGCAGAAATCACAGAGAGAAAGTGCTGAATATTATTTGGCCTTCAGGGTGGACAGTGCCAAAAAAATCAATTAATCCAAATCCATCCTTGCTTTCAGATGGGAAATCAAATGCAGTGAAATGAAAGCTGTGGCCAGTGCAGCTGGAAAGTTTCAAAGTTGCATTTTCTGCCCGAATAAAAGCTCCTGTGACATCTGAATGTGCAGCGGAGCGTGTGGATTTGTCTCATGCATTTGAGGGAACAAATCAGGATGTGAAATAAACCGTGGGAAGCAAACAAAGACATTTAATATGTATGTTGCAGATGTGTGCTGCGCAAATCATTAATCTGCAAAGACACAACCTGTCTCCAGAGATTGAGAAGTACCACAACGTCCCTCTACTGTCCCCAATCTGAGGAGACAATTTTGTGTATGTCTGGGACAAACCAGCACTTGTCTGCACTCGACACTTGTCCATCAGGGGACAAAAGCTTCCAACAGAGAAAAAATCTAAACTACTTCAGCAGTATTCTTTAGTTTTACTCTAAAGAAATCTCAAGAGAGCTTGGAATGACAGAAGTTACAGGAATACCCTCATCAGGATTGATACTAGCTTCTACTTCTGGGTTAATGTCTACACTGCTGCAGCAGAACCTACAATTAAAACATGTTGTACAGAATGTTGGTAGTTGAACATGCCTGCAAAACAGCAGAATAATATCAAGACCAGACCTCAGGTTTAGTGATATCCCGGATAAAACAACCTGCCAAACCTCTCTGTCTTTGCAAGTCAGTACACGGTGCTCAGTGAATTATTAGAAGACTCCACACACCTCGTAGGACATACCCAGAGTCAAGGCAGGTACCAACTCCAACCTGACATGGTTGAATAAATATCTTTCTGAAGAACTGTCATTACTCACCTATGAGCTATTTGTAACGTCGCTTTGCGTTTGCAGTTGCCTCGGGATAAGCTTTCCCTCTCCATCACTCAGCTCCAGTAAAGGCGTGTCACTGCCCTTTAAAGCTCCTGTATACATTAAGAGGTGTCTGTACAGGCATGTTGCATGCAGAACACACAAGGCTAAGACATCATGTTCTGATGGGAGTCAAGGGATATTGGGGTGAAGCTTTCATACCTCTGCTCCATTGGGCTTCCCATATTTTGTGCTATTTTGATTAACTGGAGTTGTATTTTTAATTACAGTGACAAATGGTGCACCAGGCGCAGCACAATAAAATGTCCCTGCACTTCAACCACGGCTTTTTTCCAACTGGGGAAAACATTTTTCTTCCTGACTCATAGAGCTAAAAATGATAAATGACTAATGCATTCCAGTTGGAGTGAGAGGAGACCCCCACTCTGAAGACACAAAGGGCTGGGTTACCCATCTGTAGAAGCAACTGGAATATCTGGGCCATCCATTTTCTTTGCCTGTCCGTGACTCTGGAAAGAAAAGGCTCACATCCTAAAAGAAAGTGACATCACCAGTGTCTGCATTTGTTCCAAACTTTGATTCCAGTCTTTCAAGCAAGAATTTTTACAGAAGTTATAATTACCAACTAAAAATGTATTTTTCGTTTTTTTTGTTCAGCAGAGAATCATCAACATTGGACTTCCATCCCAACAGATAAATCAGACAATAATGTGACATCCTGCATCTTATAATGTCCTCATGTAAATGAAACCTAATTGATTATACAGGGAGGGGAAATTACTAATAACTCATTTCTGTTCTGACCACATCTAAACCGATGTAGACTGAAGCACACCAGAAGACCTGCAGGGCACCGGTATTCATGCTACATCTATTTCAAGGGAACTTCAGTTTGTCTAAGGGGTAATAAGAGAAGCTGTATATCAGGTGAAACATTTAAGGGTCCAATAGCATGGGACCAAGTCACCCAACTACCAACCCACAGAATAAGGAAAGCAAACGTGTCTCTGCAGCCCACCCAGTGGTAAACCGGGGCTCAAAACAGGCTGCTCAGATTCAGTCTCATCTTTGCGGGAGTTATTTGCATAGGCCGGCCCCCTCCCTGCAGAACCCCCAACCCCCACACCCCCACCCCCGGAGTTTTTGCACAAGACCACACCTCCATACACCACCCTGCACACCATCTCTCTCCTTATTCGCATTAAAAGCTGCAGACAAGTAATTTGCACGTCACAAGAAAAACTCATTGTGGAACTGCCTTGCAGTGGCAGTAATTCTGCACCTTGGGTGAATTTGGGTCGAGACCTCAGGGTATTCAGGGATCATGAAGGCCTATTTAAAAGCCAAATAGATCATATCATGGGACCTTTAAATGTGAGCTGCAGTTGTCTGTGCTTCAAAAGAAAACAGACAAATTTATTCAGTTAAGGAGCTGCCATGGCTTTTATTTTGAAAGTCAGCTATGTGCCATGTCACAAATCTATATATAATAATGTATAGTGTAGGTTTCCCTTTGATCAAAGCCCCTTGGCATTGATCTTTGGAAGGTCAAAGTCCCACCGGAATCTGGAAGATCACAAAAATATGTTCTTTGGCCAATTATCAACAATTCCTGAAAATTTCATTTAAATCCGTTCATAGCATTTGGAGTTATTTTATATAGAGATATCAACACAAAGGGACAACAGCTGGTACACAATCTTCTAAAAGGTTACAATATAATTCCTATTCTCTTTATAACATAATGAAAAAAAGAGATCAAAGAAACATCAAAGCTACTTTCTCTAAAAAAGTTATGCCTTTCATCACCAAATCAAAGATATTTTCCATACTTGTTATCACCAACAGTATTATTGGAAATTCAGACTATAATCATATTCATTAAATTTATTTGTGATCTGGGGCCAATGCAAGCTTGAGGTTGGTTTAGCATCTTGGTAGTGAGATCCTCTTGATAATTTACAATAGGACACGCCCTCATTTAATGCGCACAAGCTTGTTCCTATTCTCTTTTTGTTTTTTTGGTGTATTCATGACATCAATACATGAACATATGATCAATATAAAATCTGCTATTAAGCAGAACCTGGCTGCATTTGTATCTGCCAATCTTGAATGTGGCTAACATCCCTATGCTGCTCTCCTCACAGATATGTCGAACATACCATCTGCTCAACCCACAGGAGGAAGCCACTTGGTTTCTGGAAACCTGCTTTACTCTAAGTCCACCACTTACCTGGTGCAGTCCATTCTTGGAGAGGGCTCATTTGGCATTGTTGCCAACAAAAAGGTTGCTGTCAAAATGATTAAGAAAGAAAAATCTTGAAAAACCAAATGATGCGAGAGGTGAGTGGCAGTCACTGTATGGAATCTCTCCCACCATCACCCACCCACCCTATGCACAGGGTTTAATCAAATGAAAACATGTTTCCACAGGTAACAACCCTTAATAAACTGCAAAAGTTGGACGTTGACAAGTGCAACATAGTGCGGTTTTACACAACGTTTACTGACGGGATTCAACTGCCTTGTGTTTGAACACCTGGACAGGAGTCTGTATGGCTTTGTCAAGCAGCGACCTTTTCACCATCTCCCGCTGAAGGCAATCAGCATGATTGTCCAGCAGGTATTTACTACTGTGTTCCTATCTCCTTTAATCATTATTAATAGAATCTACCCATCGTTCCTGTCTTACCATCACCTCATGTCTTCACAGCTGGCGGCTCCACTGGAAACCTTAAAGTCCATTGGAGTGAGTTTCGGGGGTTTTGCGGTTTATTGATAGTTTTCATCAAATTATTTTGAAGCTTTGAAAATTCGAAATCAACATTTTGTTTCACTTACAGATGAACTACATGCTGAAGACATAGGGTCAACCATCAGACATGCAGCTCAATGCTGGTGTGAAAACTCAACTTTACTTTGAGGAAGATTCTCAAGGTTCCTGGAAACTTAAGGTATTGGTATCTAAAAGTTTTTGTGTTTGTGCAACTCTTCTGCTCTGTTGACAAAGGAAAATTACAAAACTGAACAAGAGCATCTCTGGATGACCTCAAACAGGTTAGTGTTTTCAAGGTTTCTTACTGAAAACCTGAATGGCCTTTCTTGTTCCTCCATCTATCTTCTATTACTGCTTCCCTGTGGGGGCAGGCTGGAGCCTGTCCCAGTTGTCTTCTGGTGACTTCCTAGCTGTAATTTTAATTTGTTTTATTTGTCATTCCAGGACTTAAAGGAAGGTGGAGAAAAGAGGGATATCCTCCTTTTTGTAAACATACTGAAGAAGATGCTTCAGCTTGATCCTGCCGGAAGGCTTACACCTTCTGAAGCTCTAAAGCATAAATTTGTCACCCTGCTCTTCCCCCTCTGCACCTCGTAAGTTAATTGTTGCAGCGTTGACCTCCAAACCTCAAAGATAATATTTTACCTGAAGTCATTGATGGAATTTTTTTTTTTTTTTTTTCTGCAGAGGTCAGTCCTGGGATGAGTCCAGGTGTGCTTACCCAGCACCATCTACTGGCAAAACAAACACTGTGAGCCCACAGCCCAGTCCAGAGTCCATGGCGGTGACTCGCACTAAATGGGACAGAAAACGGCAACTTGAAAACAAAGTTACCGGTGAGATTTCTCAGGCTTCAAAAAGAGCCAAACTGTCAGCTCATGCTACCTCTGCTGTGGTCCTGAGCAAGAAAGACCACATCAGGGGGTCAAACAGCAAGAGGGTTGAGCATCATCTACCCTTTGATGCTGTATCGACTAAAAATGTAGGCGGTAAAAGGAAGAACGCTCATGATGAGGAAGGAAATATTGATGACAGATCTGATCAAGAGAAGAAGAGGAAGAGGTTCTCTATGACAGCCAAAGACAAGTAATCTGTCAAAAACAACTTATCAGCATTCAGGATGATTTGACAGCAAGGAGAAGAACCCCTTTCATGCAACAACTGTCAACATTCTGTCAACAGTCCATGGAATCTCCTGGAACTATTTTCATTTTAAATTGTCTAATTTGGTCATTTCTGTTATTCTGTCTACATGTGAATGTTGTCTACTGACTACTAAAGTGTTGTACAATAAACCAGATATTAAAACAGCTTTAAACCACAAAAGCGTTATTGTACAAATGTCGCAGAACTTGGTGAAAAACCTTTTTTTTTCACTTTCCAGTATTCCATGAGACTGTTACACTCATTTCACCTCTTCAGTACATCATTGTAATCAGAGAAGGCTTCATTACCAGAAGTCTACAAGGCCTGGAAATTTTCTGCCTCCGTAGGCAGAACGGCCCTGCTTGTGGTCGCGGGGGCTTGGATGAAACGCTTGCTATTATATCACACCATAAGTGAGCATGGTCGAGGAGAAAAGTTTAAATTTTTCATATCAAGGAGACAAAATAGCATGCATGCAAATGCAAAAGGGAGGTTCCAGTTGTTTGTGGCCCTAAAAATTGGAAACACATGTCTGCAGCTCTCTGGCTGTAAGCTCTTCGGATTTTAGTTCTGGCTGATTTTTATGAAAAACCCCAGCATGCCTTAGCAAAAGGTGACTGAGTGGATGCTTTTTTAAATGATTGTAGTACATGTGTTCGTCTGATGTGATTGTAAATCAAAGTGTAACTTTGCATTATTTCTTAGAGAATGAAGGAGCCTAACCTCCATCCAGCACAGGCTAAAACACCAATCTTTGCCTCTATTCAGGTGTGAATTTTCCCAGTGGGACGGAAAGAATATTCAAGTCTCAGTTAGCAATTACTTTCTTGAAATCAGGAGGAAAGCTGGAGTCCACTTATAGACAGTTGTTGACAGGCAGTTGTCACAGCCCTGAGTGGACTTTGAAGACAGAAACCTCAAGATACAAAGGCTCAAAATACTTAATCTATTAACTGCATTATCTGTCCTTGCATAGTGAGTTGCTGGATAACTGTGGGATCTACTGGTGAACTGATTTTCTTCTTTCTTTTAAAGGTCTTTGCCCCACCAAATGTCAGATGCATTAAAAAAAATTTGCTTCCAGAATCCAATTTGAGTTGACAGCTGTGCTAAAAGCCCTTTAGACATACAGAATATGAAGAGCTTCTAGTGTATAAGGGCTGTGCTGCACTCAGCACATGCAAGTTCAATCTTGCTCCATGTATGATGCTACAAAAATGACAGATGGGCATGATAATATATGGATGTATGGCTCCTGAGGTAATTTCTGACATAGCTTTCTGTAGATATTAAAATCTTGAGTGGATGCTTTGTGAAACGTACATAATGAAAATAATATGGATTCAATCAGTTTCCACTAAACAGTGGCTGATGTGTTTGTATCTCTTCCACAGAATTATTTTGGATGCATCTTCTTTTTCTCAGGCTGGTTATGGCCAAATATTCTTGGTCACCCTGTCTTCCTGTGCCCATTAAGCATATATTCAATGAATTATGAGTAATGGTTAAACCCTTATCAACTTTAATGCAAATGCAAGTTCTACTTTGCAAAGATATGGCATGGTCACAGAATGAGCTAAATTAAATTTTTCAAATGACAATTATGACAACTTTACGTTTGAACTGGGGCTCCATTTTGTCTGACAGGATGCACCTGTAAAATCAGATTTTACCAAACCACTTCCAAAACGCTAATATGCTAACCAGTTGCAAGTGGCGCAGTCTTTTGTTATAAGGCATTCATCTAACACCCAAATGGACCAATATTTGGTTGAAGGAAAGATAATATATTCTTTTAAAATAGGTATTAGGTTATATTTATAAACCAGCTGGATGCTGACTGGAACGTTGTCCTCCATAACATTGCTGCTCTGCTCATATTGTAGGAGTAGGAGCAAATGACCAATGTAAGCAAATGAATGAGCTTTTCCACCTTGTGCTCACTAGTGGAATCCTTCCTTAGCTCTGGTAGTTCTTACTGTGGGGCTTATTGTATTAATCCCTGATGTCATAACTTGCATGTTTTAAAAAAACATGAGAAAAATATGTTTTGCAACTGTGTGAGTTATTTTAATTATGCCTATTAAGAGACAATATCAGTTTATGACACAAGAATCATATGCTTGTTTTGTAATATACCTAGATAGTTCACAATATTCGAGGGTTAATATGTGAGTAAATCCATGCCAGTGGTTGTAATATTCTCTAAAGAAACTGGATGAGCTCAACAGAGGTGGTGTCAACACCACCTCCATCTGTTGCGTCTCCCATTCAGACCCTCCTCCTTGATTCCATGGGAACTCCATCCAAAGAGCCAGATAATAGTTCAATTCTGATTGCATCTAGAGAACACAAATAGGTCAAATATAGCTAATACATGGACATTTTGCAAATTTAAAGTATACAAATACACAGCAATTATAAATTCTAAAAAGGTTCGGCTAAAACTATTGCTTCTAACATTGAATGGTTTTAAGGCACGTTTCTGCCGACCGTTTTCCCCCTTCTCGTGCCTCTCAGCTCTTCTGTCTGGAAAGTAAACAAAAGTCCAAGTCCTGCACTCAAAGGCAGGACTTCCATCCCCCTCAGAGATAGCTCGCCAATGACTCATGCTCAGTGGCCTCAGTTCTCCTCACATTTTCCACAAGGTGCAAATCATTTCCCTGCAACCATGTAAAACCAAATGTACATGTGGTCAGACATTAGCCCACTCTGAAAACCTTCATACCACTATTTTTTTTACTCCTGTGGTTCCAGTTCTCTGAATCTTCCTGCTGATTTCAAGCAGCAACATGGTTAAAGATCACTAAAAAGAAGCAGCCTTCTATATTTGAAGCACGCTTCAGCGACATTTCAGACGTTACCTGATATCTTAAATCTGAAGATGTTGGTCGTTGACAGGTCATTATTTTTTGGAACTTTCTGCTCGGTTCAACCTTTGGCCTTCTCGCAGTACTCACGAAATCCCTTCCCCACATTGTTCACTCTTTGCCTGAAGGAGCTTGTCCAGAATGCTGACTGATCTGTTGTGTTATGATGTCTGTCTTTGTGACCCCGCGATGGTTTTTCTGTTTGTGAGGTCTGTTGGGACTTGTTGTGATGGACGATGCATGTAGGAGCATTCATCATCACTATGAAGTCACAAATTTAAAAGAAAAGGATCAAAGAGGTATAAGCTATTCTCTTCTTTGTAATTAAAACATTGTAAGGGCTGCATGTTCCCTGCTTTGCATGGCTCCTCATTGCATGTCATTTTTAGCGCCTTTAGGTTTGTGGAAACGTTTGCTGAAATATCATCAACAGTCTCATATCAGTTGTCCGATGGCCACAGATAACCTACTCACCCTTTGTGTCTTTCTCACCTCAGCGGTCAAATGCTCAGTTTCCACCGATGCTGCAAACTTGACTCGCCTGGACTTGACTCTGGATTTTGCTCCTTTTTCATGTTGAAGGCTTTGCATTGTGATCCAGATACTTTCGTACCTCTCCAGAGATTTCAGGTGATCTGAGAGGACAGTAAACATCATGTAAACCAGGCAGAGTTGAGGCCACTGTGTTCACCCATTCTGCCTGTTTGCTAACAAAGGTGTCTTGATAAAACATTAAAAAAAATCAAGATACAATAAATATATGTGTGAATGAAGTGAAATGAAATACTTCTATGGTATTACGTTATCCTGCTCTTCTACTTCACTTGAGTGTCTACTGAACATGATAAACATTAGTTTGACACAGTCATGTGTCAGTTGAAGGCTAGTTGCATCACAATTCTCTTAAGAAAACAGAACACAACCTCATTTAGTGCCCCAGACAACAGTTTATACATACATGACTCTAATGTGGAATTTATGGTCCAAACATGCAGAATGCTGAGATCCTGGATGAAGAACTTTACTAGTGGAAGGGCTCAGGTGTAGGTTACAAAGTTTTCTTTACTTAGCCCTCTGAGAATTGTTAAGCCTTGAGCGAATATGCTGTAGCTTCTAATTGGGTTTGAATATGTTTTGTCTCAAAAGTATTGCAAAAATACATTTAAAATTTTGTGCTTTGTTTTTTCTGTAAATTTAGAATGTATGAAATTATATGTATGAAAGATTTATGACAAAATAAGGCAGTTATCCATATAGATATAAAAATAGTGATTTATCTTTATTAATTAATATAGAGGAACAACTAATAAGTCAGGAGAAATCACTTTGTTTAATTCCGCCAATTAGTTGCATGTTTCAGTTAAACATATTCTGGTTCACTTTAAATAATTGTGGAGCTGTTATGAACTTTTGGCCAGCACATGTGTTTCAGTCTGTTAAGGAAATCATGGGTTTTTTTTAAGTCGCTGATCTTGTCTCGGTGTTATCAGCCTGGATTATCTTTTGGGCTGTGGGAGAGGAGGAACCGGGGTGAGACGACTTTAGCAGATGATCCAGAACCATGACATTGAGGAGGAAGTCATCACAGGTTTGGCTGAAATGGAGGGAGGACAGTTGAAGTACAAGCAGGAGATAGCAGGGTGGCGCTTTTTCCAATTGGGAAGTCCAAACAGCAGCTGAGAGAATTCTGTGAAGGAAAACAGCCCTACCTACTTATGAATATTTCTTAATGTCCTGCAATCTATGCTCATTGCCACTGTTTTTAAACAAACAAAGTCTTGGAGGTGAGATAAATAAGTCCCATTAAGCACAAACTAGCAATGGAAAGAAAATCTGGTTTACTAAATGTACAATGCTTTTTTTTTTTAAAAACATACTTATCACATATGTAGAAAGTTATTAATGGCTTGGCTCCAGCTCCTAGTACAGACTCCTCGCTCGCTGGAATGTACCATGAAGTCTGCCAATAATTTTCTCCTTGAACTTCCCAAACATTCAAAGACTGTTCTGCAGACTTTGTAGCCATGCCCCTGAAGCAACAGTATGAGAATGGCGCATTCTGCTTTGTTGTGGAGGAGCTGTCAGAGTATTGTGTGCACTTATTAAGAGGGGACAGACAACAGGAAATGAGAGGAGAACCAGATGAGTGTTAAGGATGGATGTAGTTTGCTGAATTACTTGGAAATCTGATGAACACAAAATGAATCTGGTGCCTCTGAGTTGTAATAAAGAATGTAGATATAATTAATTCCCAGGTCAAGTTCCCAGCTGTGAGATTTCAGGTACCCACCAGTTTAAGAATTGTCCCACAGAATTCTCTAAACCATGTAGGACAGCATTTTACACTTGGCTACATGTGCATTCCATCTGTTCTGGCACACTTCCTGTTCACAACCATGCAGCAGTTTGCAAGAAAGCAACAGGAGGAGATACGACTTGTAAATCAGAGATTGTGTAAACCGAGTTGGTGACTGGTTGAAGAGAAGTATGAGCAACACTGCCTGATTGACTTTGAACATCGCTTTGTTGTTAATCTTAATTGCAGTATTTGTCTGGTGTAACCAGAGTTGAAGACACTAGCTAATGATTTCCATTCTGTGGCAGCCCAGAGCCAAAGTCGCGGGATTGCATCAAAAACATTGCAAATGTTGTGTGAACGTCAAGGCTGTGTGGAACAGCAACGTAGCTCATGCCTTTCTGTTGGACAGCCCGCCAGTTTAAAGTGCCAAAATCTTAACACTTTAAAGTTTCATAATGCTGAATATGCTTCCTCAAAAGTGTCTGTGAAGGGAAAGCCAATATGTAGCTTAACTCCTTCCACTATGAAAGTGGGAGGAGTTAAGCTTGAAGACGACAATGGTGAGTTTGGGTTTAAGCCATCGCATGAAATAAGGAGGAGTAAGAATTCCCCTCTAACAGAACACATCTTATTTGTACAATCATTGTTTCCATTGTTAAAGCTAATGAACACATAAACAAATGCCATAACTATATATTACAAAATATCTACATTCACTGAATTGACTCTGAATTTTTGATTCCCTAATTTTCCACACGATGATTTAGCGTTGGGTGATGGCTGCATGCTTGGCAGCATTTCACCTCTGCGTCTGTTTAAGCAAAGAATTTCCTTCTGAAAATCTACCCACACTGTATCTTCCTCTAAAGGAAGTCAGTCTTTTGATCCATCTATATCCTTCTATGTTTGGTGATTGTTACTGTATCATCAATCTGCACTATTTTAATCAGGAAAAATAAATAAATAAAAGGAAGAATGTTACTATTATTTTACAGTCTGCTCCAAGAGAAGGTGAATTAAGGCAGGAAGCAAAGCTCAAATTTGGTTTGAACTAGTCCTCGTGTGTTCTTAATGATCCTGGTGATGACAGCATAATGTTCCTGATTTGCTGATGTAAAAGAATCCAGGAGCTGTAGATTGATTCACTACCTGTGGTCAAGATCCTTCAGGAAGTAAGACTTAATGGAAAACTTTTCATATTTTCATTGTTAAGTTAACTGCAAACATAAAATCCTCCATTCTGAGGATGACTAAAATTATTACGCTACAACAGCTTGCTAACAACACAACTGAAAGCATAGAGAACCTCCAGTCACAGGACCACTTGCAATGCCCTGGAGAATGTTATCATTTTAAAAAATACTAAATTAAGTGCACAAGATTTTGCCTGTGCAGTGAATTACAGTGTGGTCTCACTGTATATTCCACTGCATACAGTATATTCTAATTTACCAAACATGGTAAATTAGAGTACTTCTGTTTTAAGCAGACACAGATTTCCAAATAAAGAATTCAGTTAGTTTTATAGGTCAATGCTAAGGCTCTCTGAAGTGAAATTAAACCATACCGGTACTTTAAGGATTTTACCCTTGGGAAAGTTGCCCTGCTGCAGACCAAATGACCTCGCTCCAAAAATCAAATTCCAGGATTGCTTTTCATCTAAATAAGGAAGGAAAACTGGATTATAACTAAGGGCTTATTAAAGGACAGCTGGGGATCTCTGAATGTGCTGTAAAATGAAATGGTATTGGTGGTTTTAAATCTTGTTTCATGCAAGATTTTTGGAAATAGACCACATTGTTTCAAAGGTTCTGAGTGCACAGTCATGCACTTTATTTGTCCAACCAATCCCTTGGAAAAACTGTGTAGGTGGTGTCAAAACACCAGTTAACTCAGTTGGTCTTTCAGAGTAACCTCCCTCCCCGTTTCTGTCGTACAGACAACAACTGGCAATGTTTGTGATATCATGGAGTTTCCTTTTTCTCCCCCACTGTTTCCACTGATGACCCACTAACACGTCTCGTCAGTGTGGCTGCAGAGGGACTCTGAATTGGCTGAACTGGTTTTTGGGCAGGACAAGAAAACAGCTGTCTTCCTCATCAACCTTGCTCGGGCCTCCCCCTCCCCCGTAACACACACACACACACGCACGCACGCACACACACACACACACACACACACACACACAATCTGATGGGAAGCCAATCACCTGCTTTTAGCACCTTGTGAGCATGGCACGCAGCTGCTTCCTGGTAAATGCTTTAAGGTTACTCGTGTGCAGCAAAAGTCAAGAATAACTTGTTTTATTTTAAGAAATTTAACATGTACAGTAAATAGTGCCAGGACACATGAGTCCTTATTATTAATTTTAGTAAATCAATCAATATCAGATAAAATAAACACAATTTGGTCATGCATAATTCAGGAAGCTCTTCCAGGTAGTCGATCCATGTGTCACCAAAATCAAGTATACTGTATGTAACATTAAGTGAGAGATGAGGTGAAAAACACAGTTTTCTGATGCTCTCCTAGATGGGAAAGTAGTGAAGAAGCACCTACACCATGGCACTGAAGCAGTGAACAGAGTCACCATCCATTTTTGGCCACAGTCTGAAAAAGATAAACCGCACAGGCTCCCGTGTCAACACTGGCCCAAATACTGATGGGACATTTTCACTTAGAATATTTGCTATTTATGTGTTTACATTTTCCCCATAACTTTCATAGCAACAAAGCACCATTTCAAAAAAGAAAAGCTGTAAGAACTCAGACATTTCTGGTCATAATGACAAAAGGTCAGCATCTAGGAATCGTGCAAGGGATCAAGACTGTTTGTTCTGGTAAGTTATAGAACTAGTGCTTCAGTCTTGTCTATTTTCAGAACCTACCAAGTTGATCCTGCAAGTGCACAAAAATAAGACAAAAATCCTTTTGGATTCTGTTTGAGTTGTTTTCTTCAGTTTCCTAAAAATGCACCAATGGCGTCTTTAAGAACATCTCAGAGGACCAAACTACAAAAGCTTCTTTCATGTGTTTGGCGGAAAATGGGCTCATCTTTCCCTGTTGCCTCACTTGGCAGAGACTGATTCACCAAGGTAATTAAATTACTGGACTTTTTTTTTTTTAACCATAAATACGTGAATGTACTCCACACATGGGGCAGAATAAGATCTAGGTAGCCTCCCTGATGATCCATTAGAATGAAATCTCTTATTAGCACAATGGATTCCACATTCTAGCAGCAAGTCAGGAGGAGTTGACCCCAGATTTCTGTCTTCTTTTTTTACACCCTGCTCCCAGGATCATGACCACCCACCATTCCTGTCATTCAGTGTCACTTTGCCTTTTCTCTCTGTGCAGCCTAAATGCCTCGGAAATGCAAATAAAGTAACACATCTGAAGCAAACAAACTGACAATCTTTGAGTGAAAAACACACGGACACATTTTGTCCTTCAAACACAGCAGAGTTATAAGTTCTATTCCAACTTTTATTTGCCCTGTAAAAGAGGGATTCTTGGCTTACTGTGTCTCCCTTTTGGTGCCCCAGAGACAGCAATAAAACAGCACTTTTATGATTTTGCTTAGCGACGACGTTAGACACAAAAAACAATATCAGTGATAGTTTCACACAAGAAAATAATTTTGTCCCTTATCTCTTCTTTTGCATCATTTCTTTTCGTTGCCTTTGGGAAAGTTTCAGACAAGATACAGAAAGAGATTCACTGGAAAGTATGAGAACTTGTGAACATGGGTGTAGCTCTCCCACAGGCTGTGAGAGGATGGCTATGGAAGAGGGCTGACAAAAGGGGGAGGAAAATTAGGCTCGGCAGCATTCTTCTCATTTAAAGCTGTAACTACACACTCAAAAAAAGCACTCGCGCAGTCTGGGCTGGGTCCGCTTGCTGCTTACAAGGAGGGTCTACACTTGAATTCATGGTGCTGCAGTGATAACCTGAACCTTTCCCCTCCTTTTTTTTAACCTTTTCATCCTTTTTCCCCTTTTGCTCTGCACAAGGAAGGCTCATGTCTTGCTCTTAGACAAGATGAGCTCGGTGCACTTAAGGATTTTGGTTTTTCTGCTCATCTCCATTGCTCAGGTTTTGATTGTTACATGTCAAGACGGGAACAGTGGTAAGTGAATCCTTCTGCAACACTGGGGAATTATGTGCGAAGGTGGCTGAGGTTTGCACTCTGAACTAATTTCTATTTTCCATGAATACATGTAAAGATGTTCTTTATTGTTTCCAGAATCCTGTGTTTAAGTTCCAGATTCAGTTGTGTATTCCCTTTTGTTGTACTTTTGCCTGGACAGAGTCAATAGTTTTTACAAAGCTTATTAGATTACACAGGGAAGGATTAGAAAGATTTTAAAGTGAAGATTATTGTTGGAAAAGCAGCTCTGCGTCCACAGGAAACAGTCCTGTGGACATCTGTCAGTGATTGTGAGGTGATGTCACCCTCCGGCTCTGAAACCGTGCTCTGGAGGGAAATGAACCCCCGCTTTTGTGCTGCTTCTCAACATTTGGAACATTTATCCAACTGCTCTATTGGCTTAAAGAGTACGCTGTGTGTCTGTGGAGGAATTTGAGCATCGGCACTGAATTGCCTGTGAGGCAGAACAGGCTGCAATTTAATCCAAAGCAGATGTGAGGAGACGTGAAGATGCTGCGTGGAGCATTTGACTCACTTTTAGAGCTGTGGCTCTGTGGAGGTGGAACACCTGAGTGTTCTTGTTGCGCTCACCTCTTCCGTCCATATTGAAGTGTTTGATCTTCCATGTGGTCACCGAAATGATGTTGTTTCTCCACATGATGTCGTGAGAGACATCGAGCACAGGAAATTTGCCTGATTGTGTTTTTTCCTTAAAGATGTCCATCTTCTGGGTAATTTCAGAATTGATTGAACTGGCCTAAATGAGTCAGGTTTAACTCTTCAAGTTCTGTTTCACACCAAGACAGACAAGTAGAGCACCACCCTGTGGTGGAAAGGCATCTTGGACTGTGAAGAAATATTTTCACACTGGCAGCGATGTTGAAATTAGATTTGCAAATTTTAACAATTCGGGTTTTGGTAGGTTTTTTGTTGTTCTTTTTTGTCATAGCAATTAAAGTCTGTGTTTTAATCCAAATTTTTTCATGTGGGACAGCCAGTGATTTTGCAGACGGCCTGTTAGTGGTGTAGGTGAGTGATTGCATTTAAACCAAAACTAAACAGTGGAAAGTCCATGGTTTCTGAAGCCTCAATGAAAAATGTGGCTAATCACTGTGTATCTGCTAGTGTGTGTGTGTGGGAAGGGGGGGGGGGGGGGGGGGGGGGCATGAAAGAGAGGGAGAAAGACAGAGGGAAACCATAGTAGATCACAAGGCATATTCCACATGTTGAGGGCCTCATAGAATGACAGTAAATTTACAGCTATCTGCTGTTGCACACCACTATGGTTGCAATTACTGTTGCATTTACTGCGGCTCAGTTTAAGTGAGGGGTTTATATAAGAGACATTTGCCACTTTTGATTTTTGATGAAAACACCCTCAAATCTCAAACGTCCAAATGTGAATCCAACCAGGTTCACAGTTGACTATGATTAGAAACATATGCTGCATTTTTGAGCAGTGACTTGATTACACGCCTCTTTTCTCACAAAGTCAGTGGGGTTGGGCTCTCCAGATCGCACATTTTGAGTAGAACTCCTTGTGGAGGAAAAAGCCTCATCAACTGCCCAGTGTGCATGGTATCTGTGAAACGTGGGCTGCACAGATGCCCTGTCAATTCTTAAGGGATGCAAAACATTGTGGGAGCCACTCAAAGCACAATTTATGATGTTCAACAAATGGACAAATGGGAGGAGCGGACATTTGCAAATGGTAAAAAACAAAAACTCTAGAGATAGAGAGAGATAGCTGAAGGAACTTTGCTCGCAGTTTGCTCTTGTATCTTTGGGCTAAATGCAATTGTAGGTTCAAGTTAAAGTGACTATTTGCTCAAAAAGTGTGCAATTAGGACATCCCCTCTAAAGGGTCTCCTGCTCCTTGATTGGCACTTACTCACCAATCTGCCTTGTGATCCTGCCATGTGACCATGTGGGAGGATGACAGGAGGAAACATAAAGACTCAGGGGGAGGGATTTCCCAGGGAGCGTTCAGAATGGCCGGACATCGTTCCACACAGTGTAAAATTTAGAATCATGTCAAAACTCTCAGGAGATTTGTTGAGAAAATAAGCAGTTTATGTAAAAACCCTCATCCATAGTGGGGTCTGAAATGAGATCCTATTATGTTGCAGCATAGGAACTGTGGAGATTTTTGCAGAATCAGCTACAGCAAAGTCTCAAATGACACAATTTGTCAATTTAATGCTTCAGTTCTGTCATTTTTTCTTTGTTATCCACATTATCTTCAATGTTTTTGTGTGTGCAGGACATCTTTACATACGTTTCTTAGTTCACCCATTGCGCAATGCTTTAAGCGATAAATTGCAAACCCAGCCCAGTACAGGTCATATGTGGACCAGACGTAAAAGTCTTGAACTATAACGGTGGGTGTCAACCTCTTTCTAAATAATAAAAACACAGATATCCATAATAACATTTTGAAAGGGCCATTCGTTGCAAATGCATGTGTTGATGCAGCTGGATGAAGAATTTCAAAGTGACCTGTCTTTTGTAGGCCTGCAGGTCTTGTAGTATCCATAACATTCTCCAAGATCCAAATCCTGAGAATTTCATAGACTTGTAAAACTTGTTTTTGTCATCTTCTTTTAATCTGTGCTAAAGTCCCAGAAATGCTCAAAAATTGTCATCATTCATTGATAACAATAATAAGAACACAATAATATATGCCATTATGCACTGGCAGCACACTTTAAACTGTAAAACAAACAGTACTGTATATAACTTTTCCAGCTTATCTCAAGAACTATGGTGACTTTTGAAAGGCCACAAAATAGCAACTGTCAGTCATAATTGAACGTTGGTTCGTGGTTCAACCTAATTTGTAAGATGTAAGAGGTTGTTTTATATTACAAGTGCAAAGTGGAGCTTTGTGGGTGTTGGTGGGTGACAAGGGGTTGGCTATGTGGTCTAAGTTAGGTTTAGGCTCTAAACAACTTGTGGGACAGCTGATTGATTTGAAGGAGAGGATGATGTAAGTGAAATGCCTGGAGGTCACGTTTAAAAAAAAAAAGTGGTGGTTCAGGAGAGGGAAGTGCATGAATGAAGTCCGTTTTTTGAAGAGTTAGATTTCCAAATGATTAATTGGCATCCCTGAATTTTTCTTCTTAAACTTTCAGTTGCAGGTTCTATCTTTAAACCTTTTAATGTGATGGAATGCATGTTTGAAATAAAACAGCTATGTTGGCATTCAGTGTCAAGGCTTGTTTGATGTCTTTGGATGGCATACAGATGAGAGATGGCTTGGCCAGATGTTGATCTCCAGCTTGCCTTAAAGCATTTCATCAGTATGCCAAACAACTGGAAACATCTAGAAAAAGCTTTGATAGTACAGAGGACAAAAGAGTGAGAATCCAGAGAATTCATATGGTCCTAAATTATCTAAAGGTGATGGAGTTAGGAGAGGAGTTGGGTTTCAGTAGAGGTCTCTAGTCCAAAGTGTGCAGTTTTACACATTAGCTTAACACACATTAACAGAACACACATTAACAGAATGCACATTAACTAAAAGAGTGGGAGCAAAGCTGTTTGTCCAGTTTTTAAGCAATTGAGTTCGAGGAAGGGGAAATTCTTCATACACAATATGAGTCTTTGCTGCCCTTTCCCCACTGGCTGAAGCCAATGACGTGTGGAAAATTCTGTCTGCAGCTGGTGACTCAAGGCTGAAAAGAGAAGTGGGTGAACTTGTTTTCTAGAATAAAGTTAATAATAAAGTTAAAGTAATCAACCAATTTCAAGAGTGAACGAGACTTAGAAACAGTGAGTACGTTGACTCAACAATATAGGCACCTAGTAACAGAGAGAACATTAGGAGTTGTTCTGAAAGGGCTTGAGCTATGGTGTTCCTAGAGGTAGGCAACATGTGAGCAAGCTGAAAAGTCCAGAGGAAAGATGGATTCCAGAAGTTCAACCACAGAAGAGAGATAAAAGCTGCTCTCAGCAATAAGACCAAGAATGTGACTCACCGAGAAAAGGATTGAAGGAACATAAAATACTTGTCAGTTATACTTTTTTTGAACCACTGCACCTCACACTGCAGGGCGGTCCAACTCCAGCACAGGAAGTCGTATTAAACAGGAATTTCCTTCTGTGTACATGTGATCATTGTTGTCCCTAATGAACAAGGTCATTCATTAGCAAAAGAACACAAACACAGAAGTAAAATTTAATTTTGGAAATATCTTGAAATATGCTTTGTTGCCAACGCTGGCAGCAGCTGAAACCTTTTCATTTGGATCACTGAATTTAGGTCAGCTCATGATTGGTGTGGACTAAAAGCAGCTTTTTGTCTGGTTATCACTGGGGAATACAGCTCTCACAGATGTTGATGACATGTGGAATAAACTATGCAACAGTTTCTAACCAGGAGGAGGAGCCTCAGCAGACAAACTGTTACAGAGCCAGCAAGAAATAATCCTTCGCTTAGCCAAGCTAATACCACAGCAATGTAGTAAGACTGCAAGTTACTGAGGATTTATTGGGTTTATATACATTAATTACATACAGTTTAAGTGTAACAAACTAAGCAGATGTTTCTTTATTCCTGTAAAAATTGTTTGGTGTGCATTAGCTGCATATTAGAGCACAAATATGTGGATTTTTAAATAGAATAAAATGCCTCCTAGCCGTAAAACTGTAAAACATGCAGCGAGGTTGGGAATCCCCTCGGAAGGTTCTGTTCTCAGAAAAAAAGGGTTCTGACCAAAAGCCAATGAATCCTATAATACCACCATTAATTTTGTGAGTGGTGTTGTGAATCAGTAATAGTAGGATGTCATCTGCATAACTTTAAAGTAACACAGAAGTGCTCTTTTGAAGTTTTGCATGTGAGTAAAAGAAGTTATATGTGCAATAGTTGCCAACACTTTTTGAGCTTTCACCTAATTACGCTGCTAAAAAAATGTCATCAGGATGTGTAATGGCATGTTCAGGACATGTTCACCTCCGCTGTAAGTGGGGGCTAATTCTTCAGATGCGATGCGATCCAGATGTCAGCGACCTCTGCTGCAATAAAACGCGTCATCACGGTGACCTGCTAACCCATCCCCTCCCTCTGCCTGTGTCCGGCTCTGGTATTTACAAAAACACAGGCAGCTGTTAACTTCAAGGGCTGCATTTAGCAATAAAGAGAAAGTGATAAATTTGGTGTCCCCCTTCCCCCAGGGGTGATGTCAGCATACTCAAGGGCCCCGTGGTGTCGGGCTCAGAGATCAGGTATCTGACCTGCTTGGAGAGAGGCTCCGTTTTCTGTGACACTCACATGTGGTGCGTACCTGTGGAGCAGTAATCACTGAAAATGGGCCGAGCTGTTAACCAGGTACGCTTAACTTCAGCTCAGCACACTTTATGTGCCTGCTATTACATTAACGACGTGTTGACCAATGTGGAGAATGACAACATGAACAGTGGATGTGGTTCACCTTCGTCCAAGCCTTGTGAATTTACATAAAGTACTGTATTGCATTTAGTTTTATATTGGGAAGAGCAAACTCATAAAAGAATTTCTTGGCCCAAAAGTACGAGATTGCAACCTTATCTTGTTGACATTTTGGAAAATTCTGGGTTACACTGTGAGCGAAGACTCACATTGTAATGTAAATATAAATACTGTAAATTATTTGGCCTCACACGACGCAGCCTTGTAAAAAATGTAAATATTTACAGGAAATATCCTTTGCCCGAGGAGCCCCCGCAGCTGCGGTGCTGTTGTTGCTGAGCGGTTGCATCATTCAGAGCAACCAAACCGAGCTGAGAAGCGCCAACAATTAAGACGGCGAGGTTACAGTTAAAAGACCTGAAGCTCAGAGCAGAGAAGGGAGAAAGCCAGCGTGTGGAGGAAAAGTCCAAAAGGACACGGCGTGTTTAGACAAGGATAAGGAGAGAGAAAAGGAGATCGAAGGGATATGAGGAAACACAGACTAATGCACAAGAAAAGGAAGGATTTTAGACAGAGCCCACGGCAGACACTTGGATCCTTGATCTGCTGTAGAACCGAACCCAGACTGAATGTGGCGGCCATAAGTTTGCGTTGTCTTTAGGGCACCACTCCCGCTCACCTCACTTCACCCCCCCCCCAACAAAAATTGAGGTTTGAAAACAAGTGTATCATCATTTGGCTTTCACATGTCCGAATTAGTGTGGCCCTAAATAAATGGCTAGCTTTCCTTAGTTCTCGCTGGCAACATGGTTGTCAATTATGATGCAGCTGTTACATTTCTGCAAATTTTGCACAGATTTCTGCAGCAACTGGAGGACTTGTTAAAGGGTCCAGAGTGGAAAAGCTTAGACATTGTTCTTGGGGCATTTTACCCGTGATCAATTTTCACATTAAGTATCAAAAAGCTGCTGGTTTAATAGTGAACGATCCATTTTCCTATCGTTCATATGTTGCCATAGCAACATGTTTTCCGATGTTCTGACAGCCTCTGCCTGGTGGGGAGAATGGAGATGGCCTGAAAACTGGTTAAGATCTCAAACAATATAGTTTCATGTTGGTCAACAGATGGAAGAATTGTGATAAACACACAGACAGAAGGAAGGCTAATGGCTAACGGACTTACATGTGGGCTGGTGTGGGTTCAAGAACCATGTTATGGGTTGTTGGGTTTCCTAGATTCACAGAATCCTTTTTGTCTGATGTAGATCCAATCGTATTTATTCTGGGGACTCTGAGTGAATTGGACTTAACTTCTCCAACATTAGCAACTTTTTGGCCTGTAACCCACAACCTCTGGACCTGATTGAGGCTGCTCTGATGGTTAGAGAAGGTTACTCTGTTCTGAACTGCCCAACTGTGATCCATGCAGAAAGATGGCTGACACATGCTGAAACTGCACATTTGTTTCCAATTTTTATGACCTAATGCAGTTGTTCTTTCTTTCTTTCTTTCTTTCTTTCTTTCTTTCTTTCTTTCTTTCTTTCTTTCTTTCTTTCTTTCTTTCTTCTTTCTTTCTTTCTTTCTTTCTTTCTTTCTTTCTTTCTTTCGTACTGGATGGATTTTTCTTTGGAGTTGCTCTCTCTGCAGGAACATCCATAGTTTATTCCTTCACATCTGGCTGTAGCTCAGATGCTGTAAAGCTCCGGGGTTCTCTGACCTCTCGTATGTTAAATGCCCCATTCTGTTAAACTGGAATGCTTGACGTAACATTTTCCTTTGTGACCTAGCTGCTCAAGAGAGAAGAAAATAAATATATATTTTTTTGCATCAATTTTGCAGATAGAATTATCTCACCCTGGCTCCATGCTCTCCTGTGGGTTCTGCAGAACCACCAACAGGAAATGCCACCATTATCAGGCCTGCTGGGCCAACTGTTTCTGCAGTTTAATGCGCATTATTGCACATTCACCACTTTGTGTCTGAGGGCCACATGTCAAAAAGTTCGAGGGAACCAGACAGGGCAGCAAGCGGTGCGTGTTAGTTAGATCCGCAAGCTCTGGAGCTAGCTTAAGGGGAACCATATGCTTGACAGTGTACCAGGACTTTGTGTAAGATTGTATTTCAAATCAAACTACTCCACCTGGTAAAGTCATTTTGGCACTTTGTTCTGTACTGAGGCAGTTTTGCTCTTACAGAAGAGTAAACAACAAAAAACTAAGGAGAAAGAGCTTCATAACTGCATCCTATGTATCCTATTTTTAGAGACATTGTTTACTTTCTACTGTTGTACACAGTAAACACTGTTTATACAGTTTTAATGACTAACTCTTTATAATGATGTAATTATTACAAATAATCAGGCAAATAATCAGCAATATATCAATCAATAGTAAAAAGTTCAACAAAGGATACATATTTTTCATTTAATAGTCTTCTTTTATTTCAGAACAAACTACAGTTATGTGCTTGGACGCCCATTTTGAATTATTGCCATGGAGGCATCTGTTTCTAGGATTTATTTGAACATCATGTAGTCTGAATTCAGCCCTGTTTTCAAATGCAGCTTGAGCAGTTGTGCCATTTCACCAACCCACAGAGAAAGTGGTTTCTATATGAAACTACTCAGTTTTGAACTTTGACCCTGCTTGCATGTGACCCTTAAGCAAGGTCAGTGAGGGTCAAGTGTTTGATGTTGAGCCTAAAGAACATTCAGCAGCTTCTTGGGGTGCTTATCGAATGACACTTTTTGGTTTCTGAGAAGACTTAAATTCATAATGAACCCAAACATGCTGTCATTTAGCTACAGCTTTAAAGAATGCTCGATTGGTACAAATATAAACACTGAAGATGCTTTAATTGTGGTGGGTTTAGATTTAACTACACAATCAGGTGCACATAACAAGCAACACTTCATCATTCAAATTCTAAAATGCAGCCATGTCTGCAACTTTTGATGCTGCTGCATTAAAGAATAAACAACATGAAAGATCTCCAGCACCTTTAAGACAACATAACTTCAACTCAACTGTTTTTCTGCAAAACGACAGCGTTGAGTTCAGATGTAAAAATGTACAGTTACAATATGGAGATGGAAAATCAAGAAGCCAGTCAGCAAAATAGATTAAGAAGAAAAGAGAGTCAGCCTGACCACAACCCTCCAGAGCCTGGGAAGGGAACAACTCATGACTGCGGTTGCTTCTTGAAAAGAAGAGAAGCCAAAAGAGACGGGGGTCTGTTGATGGAAAAGCCTAGACATGTAATCAGACGAGTGATTCGTTTAACTTTCCTGGCCCCGGCGCTTTGCCCCTCCCTGCAGATAGCGAGCGTTGTTTGCGAAGAACGTGTTCAAACTGGAGTGGGAGTTCAGATTTCAGGTCTCGTCAACCATCCCCTGATCCTCCATGCTGGAACCGTCAAGACTGAGGGAGAACTGCAGTGAAATGCTGCGTTAGCATAGTTTTAACTGATTAAATCTTTGGTCCAGCATTGGACCTAAAAGTCCCGGTGTGACGTCGTACAGGCGACTCCAGCAGACCAATCTAATTTATGGTAGGAGGACAGTAAGAGCTTTGGAGCAGAAAAATGCAGCTGCTGCAGAGCCCCCCCCGCCCCCCCCTTCCGCAGCTGTATCTCATCGGGACTCACAGTCGGGCTCCCAGTGTCCTCATCACTGCGTTTCTGACTATGAGACCACAGCGGGGCTATTAGTTTGGGCCCTGAACTTGGCCTCACTTGTCTTTTTTTTCTCTGAAAGGAAATGAGAATTCCATTTTTATGTGACTCGTTGTTTCCATCAGGCAATTTTCTAACCCATGAGTGTGTGGCGGCAGCAGACCCTCCCCTAAGACCATGTGTTCGGCATATTTCCATATTAGCAAAGAAAAATCCATAAAGTGCCTTCCTCACATTTGCTAGCTGCATCACATTTTGTGGTAGCTCTTCCTTGATGGCCGTGGTCTGTGGGAGACTATGTTGCTGTCCTTGTTATCTGGCTGGGGTTTGTGAGTCATGTTTTTTAACCAGGACAGGAAACCGTCTGCTGTCTTCGCTGACTGGTGGAAAATCCAGGTTGAGCAGTGGAGGGAGCATGCCTTTGCACCGTCGTCACCGTTAAACGGCAGATTTTATGGCGTCTGTGGAAAAGTGTGAAAGCTGCAATGCATTAACCGAGAGGAGGGGGAAAAACGAACATCCTCCTCGGCCCTCCTCCTCCAGGCTTGTGGTGGGGTTTGTAGGGGCAAAATTGCTCCATACCAACAAGAAAAAAGTTCACTTGCTGTGTGGTTGTTGTGCAAGACACCCATGATGTTGCATTTTTATGTCTCAGTAATGTGTTCCATACAGCTCAGAAACTCTGAATGTGTGTTTGGGGGAAATGCTGTATAGTTTAGGATATAAACCATCCAGTCAGTCAGAAAACCACCTCAGAGAATCAGCCAGTGAGCAAAGACAGTCCTTATTCTTTCCAAAAATTAACATTCATGGTGTCATTCATTCCAAGTTCCTCCATAAAGGAAAACACATGCACTCACGGGTTCTCCAGACTGCTGGTTTCCAGAAGGCTGTAATGGGGACTGAGCCGATTCAGCTCAAATTCGACAAGTTTTTAAGGCCAGAAGGGCCCACGCATGCAGACACAGAAACAGCATGGGTGGACGCACTCACGTTTCATCAGTCATGTAGATTTCTTGGTTGTGTCTGTGCGTGTTTGTGCGTGTGTCTGTTAACTGCCTCTTTTCCTTGATCTGGGTTGCGTGGAGGAGTTTGGGCATTTATTCTCTTTTTATGACAGTATTTTTCCTTGCTACACTTTAGACTGACAGTTGACTTAGTGTTTCCTTGGTTTATAGAGGCCCTGCCTAGAACTTAAAACCTTCTGCTCTGTCACTTTGTCCTTCAACAGTGGGGGGAAAAGGACTAAATGAACCTGTTATACACAGAGAATGATGAGAATGATGATTGAGAATGATGATCTGTAGTCTTTGATAATGACAATCATCTATTTCCTATATTACCTCGTTTTACTTACCAAAGCTCATGTTTTCTAACTTTTGTGCTATTTCTAACAGTGTCCATCTAGTTCAGTTAGAAGTTAGTTTTTCATTGTTTGCTGGAAAATTTTGCTTACTGCTCCAAATATTTTCTTCTTATTTAAAGTCAGACTTTTATTTTTTAAAAACATAGTACTAGTTCTTTTGTGTTTACTCATGATTTCTGATGCTAATGATTACAGAGCACATCATGTGAGGTTTTACACACTTCTTTCTCCAGCCCTGATAAGCAGAGTTAATCTAACCCCCCCTCCACACACACACACACACACACACACACACACACACACACACACACACACACACACACACCCACCCCTGTTGTTTAATTCTGTAGCTACATTCAAATGCTAAACAAAATTGCTCCACCGATTGTGGAGGCATGTGAACGCCATTAGCAAAAGCAGTGTAGATGGTTTCTATGGAGATGTCATGAGGCGTGCCATAAATGTGTGGTGTTTATTTTCACAGCCATCACTCATTCAACTCAACATTTCCACCAAATAACAACAATATTATCACTCCTAGCTACATCATGCCTTTTCTTTTTCTGTAGTTGAACGTGCTCGTGCTGCCTCTGGTACTGTTGCACGTCTGTGTGAGCCATTTGTGTGAGGCCTGTGCCAGATGTGGCCTGCGGGCTGACCGTTGAGGCTGGACGGTGGGATGTTACTGGTGGTTGAAGGGCAGAAAATGATGCTGGAAAATGTCTGTGGTACCAAGTGTCTGCCAGTGGTTTATTGTAGGCAGAGGCAAAAGCCAACAACTGCAGTTATAGTTATACTTGCTATGTTAGTCAGAATCGTGTCAAAATTTAAGCTATTATTTGTTTTAAAACTTAATTTGATAATTATAGATGAATTTTTATAGCTCCTACTATGAGTGTAAACGTGAGTAAATAAAAGGCGAACTGTGTTACGAGTTGATATTTGGAGTTTAAATCGCTCTTTATATTACTATTGGAACTATACACATACCAGGTGTGATTCCCTGTGCAGGCTTGTCCAACACACACATGCACACACACACAGATTTGTGTTTTATCCATGTTAAAACATGCTGCAAATGTCCTGCAACTATACCTAAAGGTGCGATATTTCTGATATATACATTTTTGGAATGTCTGAGCCTTAAAGTTAATGAAACCATCCTCGTGGTTTGGAGTCATCGCTGCAGTTCTTTTTCTTTTACTGTCTAACCTGTCTCACCTGCGTTGGAAAGCTCAGAGCTGCCACCTGCTGTTTGCATGTGGAACAGGTAAAGAGAGATCGGGATCACACATGAAAGCTCGTTTCTTTTTGTTCATTTTCAGAATCACCTGGGCGGAAGTGTTACACACCCAGGGTTTATTTTTGCTTTAGCACTGACCTTAAAAATACAAAGAGCCGCTTTACACGGGAGCAACTTTTCTCTGCATAAACCTCGCCGAGCCTCCGAGACTCTGACTCGGGAGGAAATGACCTAATGTCTAATGGCTGGAGACCTCCGTCTCTAAATGTTTTCCAGACCCATTTTCTTGTGGTAACATTTTCAAAATGGTTTACACCCTGATTAAAGCCAGAGTTGTGTGTTTGACAGTGACCTGCACACAGTGTTGCTGGTCCTCTGTGACCAGATCTTTGTCAATTCTTTGTTTTGACTGAAATAATAAAAGTTCAAATGTTCAGACCTTTAGAAAAGAGCTTTGTGATTTCTCATATTCTTTTTTAATAGCTTCAGTATTGACAAAGTGTTGCCACAATGCCCATTAGGGACATTTTTTCCCACATTTTCTGTCATTTTTGTTTATATCTGTGGGGATAGTTATTCTATAGGCCACTGTAATGTGTTCCAATCACCTCAAAGTTACTAGTATAGGACAGTTTATTATGTTATCATGTATTAATTCTCAACACTTTTTTAAGGAAAGCAATGAAGACACACTTCATGGGGTGTCCTTGTGCTTTATCCACAGTAATTTATCCTGCTTTATCCTCTGAGGCAAGCTAGAGCACAATTTATTGCATTTTTGTCACTGGAAAAGCATTTAGGATGGCATGTGTGCAGCATTTGGCAGGGTGAGAAAACAGGAAAGACATGTTGAATGCAGCAGTTCGGCACCAGAAAACTGTGGACACTTAAAGTTCCCTGAGTGCGCTTCAGCTGTGATCCTAATGCCGAACAGCTGCATTCAGCAAGAGAAAGAGAAGGAAAGCACAAAGAAATCACAGCTCTCCGTCAAGCTAATCGAAGTGTCCTCCCACCTCTGCCTGCTGCAGGCGATGATGTGAGCTGCTCAGCGGACGGCCAGGTGTACACCAACAGGGACATCTGGAAGCCGGAACCATGCCGGATCTGCGTGTGCGACAATGGTCAGGTCCTGTGTGACGAGATCCAGTGTGATGAGCTGAGTAACTGTGAGAAGATGATGATCCCTGAGGGCGAGTGCTGCCCCGTTTGTCAGGGTGCTGACCCGTCCAACGGCGGTCGGCCGGACACCTTTGGTGAGCAACGAAGAGACTCATCAGTTTGCCTAAATGAATTACTATAATGAGGTTCTCTGTTGCCATTGTGACCATAATGTGAGGTTTTCTGCTTCGTGCACATTTCAGATGGAGCCAGGGTTTACAAGGTACGCCATCCTGTACTTGAGAGATGTTAATATTTTATCTGAACTGAGCCTGAAGTGATTGTGACACCCTTTATATGTTTACATAGGGTCAGAAGGGAGAACCTGGTGACGTTCCAGTTGTGAGTATAACATTTCTATAAAAGTTTAATAACACTGAGCCTGTTCAGGAACAGGCTGTAAGAGTTGTGATGGTCTTCCTGCAGGTTCCTGGCATCAGAGGCCGTCCTGGACCAATGGTGAGCATCAGCCTTCCTCCTGGTTGGTGTGTGTGGGCGCGTGTGTGTACGTTGGGCTCGCTGGTCTGACACTAGATGGCATGAGAGGACAGCTGCACAAGTCCACATTGAACCTTCTGCAGAGTGAAACGTCTCTTTCAGCTACTCCGTAGCGCCTCAGAACAGTTTTATGATGGATGTCGTGGTCGTCAGATGAATCTGACTGGATTCTTTGCCTTGACAGGGACCCCCAGGGCCTCCAGGAGAACGGGGATCCCGAGGAAACAAAGGAAGGCCTGTAGGTCACATGCAAACATCATTCAGACATATGTTATCATCTAAAAGATCTCATAGATAATTAAGTATAAAAATGTGTAATAAGTATGAAAACTTCTAAAATAATCTTTGTAGGTCAATATTTGCATTTGTACCTAATCATGTCAAATGGTTTAAACTAAACTATCAGGTATTGCAAATAAATATCATTGTGTTCATCAAAGGCTATATGACAGAAAATTAAATATATATGCGAGGCAGAAATATAATCATATTAAAGGGTATTTTATATTGCTATTGTTACCTCTGATATATGATTTACTGTCGGGATATTGCAATACTAAAGCTAAAGTGGAAAAAAGAAAAATCTCTGATAAAACACAAGGAACAGACTCTAGTTGAGTGAATCAGCATCTGCTCCATCTCCTCCTTCTCTGTTTGATGTGTAGGGACTGCGGGGGTCTGCAGGTTATGATGGTGAGCCCGGTGTACCAGGTCAGCCTGGTGAACCAGGGCCTCCAGGTCATCCCTCCCATCCAGGAGTGAGTCAAAAACAAACACTTTTTGTTATGTACATGTACATATTTCCTCTGGTTTCATATTTGCGTGGCTTCAGTGGGCTAATTCTTCTGCTTTACCTGCAGGGCATTGGTGCACAGATGGCTTCAGGGTTCGATGGCAAATCAGGACCTCAGGGAATGCTGAGTGGCTCAAGGGTGAGAGGCCAGCAGCCATCACGACTGACTAGTTACAAATATAACACATCACAAAAAGTTTCTCCTCTAACATGGTTTAGTTTCTCTTAGCGAGAACAGGTTTCCTTTAGACCGCAGTTACCATGGTGACTGTGGGGAAGATGGGATGAAAGGAATGTAAACATTAGAGCTGCTGACCTGAGATGTTATTTAGCAGAGTTAGCGAGCCTGTACTCTCTTTGTGAGAGGCTAGTGCTGCGTGAGACTAAATATAAAAACATAAAGCTTCTAAATAGCTTTAGAAGATTTTTGTGCAGACAAAACTCGGTGGGTTATATACGAGGAATCGCCCTTTAATGGTGAATGTGTTTATTCTTAATTCATTCCAGACGCGAAACCAAATTAGGTGCAACTTTCACTGTTGATGATTGAGGGGCTCATTATTAAAAAGCTGAAGATAAAATTTGGTTTATGGCTGACACCTTGAAGAAACATCCTGTCTATATCACACACAGCTTGACTTTATATGAAGACATCTTTATTATTATTTTAATGAGAAAAGGTGTTTTGATCCCACGCAGCTCTTCGGCTACCCCTGCTAATACTAATTATGTCATTAGTATTTAGAAGAGTAAATGTCATTATCTGAAATAAATTAAGAAATCAGTTGACTCTGACTTTTATGATAAATTTTTATATTGTAGCGAGCCATGTTTTAGCAGAGGATGGACCAGCATTTGAAAAACTATTGTCATAATCAGCCATTTTAACCAGGCTGCATCAAATTCATCCATCATTTACCTTTTAATCAATCAATCAATCAATCAATCAATCAATCAATCAATCAATCAATCAATCAATCAATCAATCAATCAATCAATCAAACAGCTGTGATGATTCTTTGCCTGTTACGTCTGGATGATTGATCTATCTTGGCGTTTGTTTCAGGGAGAGGCTGGAACAAGAGGACCCCCTGGGCCTAGTGGCTCACCAGTAAGTCCTTGACCATTGGCTTATCATATTCTGTTACTTACATGACATCTTGTGTCAACGTGTATTTTTTCTCACTTCTCCAAGGGTCAAGCTGGAGCCCAAGGACCTCCTGGAGAAGTTGGAGATCCAGGACACATGGTAAACTCTCTCCATTTTAGATAAATAAAAAGATTGCAAATTCTCAGTTGGTTTTCAAAGATGCTTTTGTTGTCACTGTCAGTCCATGTGGACTGAAATAAGTTATAGCCTGTTTTGAAACATTTTTCAGGGGTCATCTGGGCAGAGAGGACCAGAAGGCCTAATGGGGAAACCAGGTGAAGATGTGAGTCAGCCTTTTGACCTATTTACACCAAGATCACTTTTCATTTAGTTTGGTGTTCACTGCACTAGATAGAACTATTCATATCATGATTAATCCAAAGGGTACGGCTGATAACCTTCTCCCGACCATCATTCTGATGATTTTTCAGCAGCATTTCAGTTATATGTTCTTCAGTCTAATGGCAAGAACAGTCAAAGCAAAACCATTTAAGTCATTGATGTAAATGATGCTTCAATCACGTTTTTTTCTTTTGGGATAATTTGACATAATTAATCGTAATTAATCAACATCAGGTATTTAAAGTGGCATCTAGTATCCACTGTTTTCCATTTTTAATGCATTTTGTAATTTCTAAATGTCCTCACTCAGGGAGAACCAGGCAAACCAGGAAACAATGGAGAAATGGGATTTTCAGGCTCACCAGTAAGATCTTATGTGTCATGCTGCTCAACTGCACTCCAGCTGTGACTCTGCTTGCACTAGAGCGCTGAAACTGACTTCATATTTCAGGGAGCCAGAGGATTTCCAGGAATGCCAGGACCTCCTGGCCTGAAGGGTCACAAGGTGAGTATTTACTCCCATCTTCCATCATCCCATCTTCAAACTTTCAACATACGTTTCCCTCTCACTTAACTTAATTTGCATTGCAGTTTTGCTTTAAATTGGTTATATTTGCTCGACTCAGGTATTTGTTTTTTTTCCTGTTTTTAATGCTTTCAGGGACACCTTGGAATTCTTGGCCAGAAGGGTGAAAATGGAGCAGTGGGATCAAAGGTATACATTTCACTAGTTAAACATATTATTTAAAAATACTGATTTTTAAAAACCTTTTTTCCCTCTTCATTTTTAAGGGTGCTACAGGTCCACATGGTCCAATGGGAGCACCAGGTCCTATGGTAAAATGCCTGAAGTTTTTTTTTTATTGTTTTCACTGTTGTTTGTTGTCATTGGCCTGAAGCTCATGTCGACCATTTTGATCTTGAGGCAACTTTTTACTTGAATGATGTCCCGGCCAAAGCTGTAAATAACCACCTGGACTATCCAATGGAGGACAGATGTAATTTATCACTGCCCCTTTGTAACAGGGTCCTGCTGGGATGCCAGGAGAGAGAGGACGTTCTGGACCCAGTGGTACACCCGTAAGGACATGACTAACGTCTGCTTCAGTCTCTCTTTCTTTCTGTCCATGCATTTTTCTCTCTCCGAGGATTTACACAACATGGCTGTTTAAATACAGGCTGTAAAGTCAAACAGGCATGGTTACACTAGCATCTAATGTGTTTCTTCCTCCACTGAGCTTTCAGCAAAGTTTAATGATATAAATTCTCAAATAATAATATAATAAACAAATATAGTATATTCTAATGCTGGCAATTCTAGCAGTAGCAGTAGTATTGGCAGCTTACTGCTTAGCTATTTCTACTATAATTTCTTTTCAACTATTTGATTGCTTGTAAGTAAAAATAATTCATCTTTTGTCTTTTAGGGTAAACGTGGTGTGCCAGGCTCTGTTGGAAAACCTGGATCATTAGTAAGTCAGCGGTGGCATTATTTTACCTTTCCAGACTCCCTCTAGCTTGACTCTCACGCAAGCGTGGATTTAAGTCAAAATAATAGCATAATTATTCACCTTTCTTTTGAGAAACTGCTAGTAAAAACTATGTATATGTCTTTGTTTCTTTTGATTATTCTTGATAAACTTTTTTCAATTCCATCGGTTGTCTCATTTTCTGTCCTTCCCCAGTGCAAATAGGTTAAAACTGTGTCTAATGTATAAACCAGCTGAATATAAACACTGTGTGCATGAGATACACACCAGCTGGGTGAGGCCGACACCAGCCTCTACAGTCAAACACAGCTGTTTAAATGATACAGGAACAAACATCGAAACAGTTCTGTGTATATGAGCATAATCAAACCCAAACAATGTTTAACTGTATTGTTTAGTGGACCATTCTTATTCTCTTTTATTAACACATACCTAATTTAAGCACCACAGTTTCTCCACTAACATTTGTTTTCTTCATGTTGTTCATTGTTTATAACACCCACTGTTTTTGTGTCAATAGGGTCCTCTGGGTCTCAGTGGGCCTTCTGGATATCCAGGAACTCCAGGAATGAAGGTAAAATAAAGCAAAGCAATTGCCAATGATTTCTGTGCATCAGAGCAAGGGCATTATCATGGTAATGTTTCCTCTACAGGGACAACCTGGTCCTACTGGAGTCCGAGGTCCACAGGGTCCACAAGGACAAAGAGGAGAGACTGGTCACCTGGGAAGATCTGGTCCATTGGGCCTTGGGGTTCGTATCTTCTTTTAGCTATCTTATAAATTAAAGGGCTATGTTTCATAAATCAGTCTTCCCTTTGTTGCACCAGTAATGTAATGAAAGAATTTTCCAATTCATAGGGACCCATAGGTACAGATGGTGGCCCAGGTGCCAAAGGACCAGTGGTAAAGCATAGTTCAACCATCAAATCAATTTTTGATAAAATGTAAACTTCACAGTATAACAGGTTGTTATAACTCTTCACAGGGCAATCTCGGTCCACAAGGTCCAAGTGGGCATCTTGGACCTCCTGGTCCACCTGGACCTCAGGGAAGCACAGGTCAACCTGGTATTAAAGGACAACTGGTAAAGTATAAGTACCTATTTTAAATATTCATTGAAATTGTAAAGTCCCCTAAGTTAGAGTGGTAATTACTGTTGTTTTTTTGCGTGACAGGGAGATGTTGGTCTTCCAGGTTTCAAAGGAGAGGCTGGACCTAAAGGAGAGCCTGTAAGCTTCAGTTACATTTACATAGATAACTAACTGATGTCTGAAGCACTAGTGTTTAAATATGTATTCATTTCTGGCTTAGCCTGGCTTAGCAGCACATTTTCTGACAACACTCTAGGGTCCACCAGGCTCCCAGGGAGTGATTGGACCTCAGGGTGAGGAGGGTAAGCGGGGACAACGTGGAGACCCTGGCTCTGTGGGCCCTCCTGGACCCGTTGGTGAAAGAGTAAGTCTTAATCTTTGCCTCACTAGGAATCTTTGCAAACAAGAGCAACAACGTAATCAACAACAACAATAATAACGCTAATATTGAGAATAATAACATTGCTATGAGGTGGAAACTGAGACATGTTCTGACTTCCAGGGAGCTTCTGGTAACCGAGGATTCCCTGGTGCTGACGGACTGCCAGGACCAAAGGTAAATTGTGATTTAAGTGGGATTGCATCAGCGTACTTTCTACAGTGTAGTTGTGTCATGGTGCAAGTTTAAACACAAAACCACTTCCATGTCTAAAGGGTGCTCAAGGAGATCGTGGAATATCTGGTCCACCAGGACCAAAAGGTTCTCTGGGAGACCCTGGTCGTACAGGAGAACCTGGTTTACCAGGTGCAAGGGTAACACTGAAATTATAGTTTTGAAGTGCAATTATAAGTTATTTGTTTAGATGTCAAAAGTACATATATTTACACATAGCTGTCTTACTTCCAAAGGGTCTTACTGGTACCCCTGGAGTCCAGGGAGCAGAGGGCAAGCCAGGACCACTGGTATGTTGTTATGTTCAATTATACGATGAAAGAGAGGTTTTTTTTTCTCTCATTGCAATTGTCACCGTGTGGATCAGCTTTAGAATTTACCCCCTCAGGTATTTGTTCTGATCGCCCCCTGGTGGTGGCAATTCAGATCTGAGTCTGACACAGGATTGTCTTATTATGTAATTTTCTATTTTCTGAGAATCAGGCAATAGTTTGCTGCAGCAGATTTGGGAATTTAATTATTTCTTTTGTTATCCAGGGAGCAGCAGGAGAGGATGGTCGTCCTGGTCCAGCAGGGCCCATTGGGAATCGAGGGCCATCTGGAATCATGGGATCAACCGGACCCAAAGGCTTTAGTGTAAGAAAATCAGCCTACTTTAATAAAGCAGTCCTTTTGATTTTATATCCTGATCCATTTTTGTAATACTTTTTTCTTCCAAAGGGTGATCCAGGAAAAACAGGTGAACAAGGATCTCCAGGAGTGGCAGGTCAAAGGGTGAGTGCATTCATAATAGAAAATGTATGCAATGTGCAAGAAAATTCATGAAGTGCCAGGAAAGGAAATGGAATTGTTTCAGACATGAGAACAAATGGAATGACTTTTTGTTAGGGCCCTCCAGGGAAAGATGGAGAGGTCGGCCCTGCTGGTCCCCCTGGACCATCTGTAAGTTTCAAATTTCACGTATTATTTCCATTAATTCATTGCTAAAATGAAATTTCGTAACATGACTGTCTGATCTTGAAGGGTGTAGCAGGAGAGAGAGGAGAGCAAGGACCCCCAGGTGTGAACGGATTTCAGGTGTGGCTTTGTAGTTGGTATGCAACAAGATTAAGACCACATTGTCAGTTGAAAAGTTTATATGTATTCCTCATTTTTTTAGGGTTTACCTGGAAATCAAGGCCCTCCTGGTGAATCTGGAAAACCTGGCGATGTTGTAAGTGCAAAAGAAATGAAAAAAAAAACCTACATGTGTCTAAGATCACTCTTGACTGAGAATAAGTTGTATTAGTCCGACTAAATGGTGATCATGATTTAGTTGCAGCTAAATTCATCATTTTGTTTCACCTTTTCTCAGGGTATTCCTGGAGAGCTGGGTGCTGTGGGACAGATTGGACCAAGGGTAGGGAAAACCTCTTTTAACAATTTATCAAAGGTTAAATGTTTAAGACTTACATGAATTCTTCTAATCACAAAGGGTGAACGTGGAAATCCTGGTGAGAGAGGAGAGCTGGGTCCAAATGGTCTTCAAGGACCTAAGGGTATTCCTGGAGCACCTGGTCCAGATGGTCCAAAGGTACTGTACAGATGAGAGTTTATTAAGCTTGTTATTAGCCATAGATACCAGGTCTAAAACTGTCTCAAGTGAAAATACCTGTGATAAAAGGCATTATTTTAACAATAGGGCAGTCCTGGACCACCTGGTGCAATTGGTGATGCTGGTCCTCCAGGTCTTCAGGGAATGCCAGGAGAGAGGGGTATATCTGGCCCTCCAGGTCCCAAAGGTGAAAGGGTAAGTCTATCATGTTTAAAAGTATCATGTGCTTTAGAGAATAAAATATTTTAACCTTTTTTCTTAACTTCATTGATTAATCTGGTCAAAGATGATAACTGAGGTGTATAAATAGTAATAAAAAGAGAACTGTCTGAAAACAAAATAAAACCTTGGGAATAAGAGAGTTTAAAATTATTTTCCATGTAGGGCACGCTTGGAGAGAAAGGATCAGAAGGTACAGCTGGAAATGATGGTGCAAGAGTAAGTCCAATTTTCCCTCAGAAACATTAAAAAGGCAATAAAACCAACTGCAGATTTAAGGCTTGTTACAGCCTGTTGGAGAAAACTGTGGGTCTGCTGACTCAGCACTTATATCTTCATATGTTCAACTTGTTCTGCGCACACAGGGATCTCCTGGTCCTGTTGGCCCTCCAGGATCTGCTGGACCCAGTGGTGAAAAGGTAGAGTGCCTGTTTTAGGGTTAATTTTAGGGTTTATTATAAATATAGTGGATGTAATTGTTCATCAAATTGTAGGAATGATTCTCAGTAAATATGTAATATGTGTAGGGGGAACCTGGACCCAAAGGCCCACACGGACCCCCGGGATCCAGAGGAACTCCAGTAAGTGCTCTTGTTCAGTGACAGCATGAAGCAAAATTAATTAAATTAAATCAAAATACAGCATAATCACTTCTCTCACAGGGATCAAGGGGTGACCCAGGTCCAATCGGTCCCACTGGATTTTCCGGAGCCCCTGTAAGCAGCCTTCCTCTCTCCCATTCTTCACTCATATGTTGTACATATCATAATAGACATCTGAGATTCTTTGGGATTCAGTGCATGATCTGTAATATTTTCAATATTTTAATCTGTAGGGTCCTGATGGCCAGCCTGGAGTCAAGGGAGAGGTTGGTGAGCCCGGCCAGAAAGGAGATGCTGGATCACCTGGACCCCAAGGTTTGGCTGGAGCTCATGGACCTCCTGTAAGTTCTAAACAGCAATAACTATTATTATACAATTATACAATTATTAAAATTTTAATTTCATTTTCATTTTTATGATGGCATGACAAGTGGACAACAAATGAAAGAGTTTTCACGTGACCATTTTTCTAGACATGGGTTAAACACCTCCCTAATTATATCATTTTCTGTTGCAGGGCCCAGTTGGTGTTGCTGGCCTGAAAGGTGGAAGAGGAACTCAGGGTGCACCTGTAAGATAACATAGTGTATCTATGACCCTTTAACAAGAATAAACTGCCATTTATGCATGGCTCTCTCTCAAGAAACATAAATCTGAGGATGTTGTCTTTATCTCCAGGGGCCCACTGGTTTCCCTGGATCTGCAGGACGAGTTGGCCCACCAGGTCCACCTGTAAGTTCTTCATCCTTGCTGAAAAGCATATAATGTTTAACAATGTCAGCAAAGCATCACAAATGATCAAACCAAAACCCTGACATTAAAAAGAAAATCTATTCTCAAGCCAAAATGCTGTAAATAT